>NC_090890.1:24495746-24503246 GCF_036669925.1 Montipora capricornis | reverse complement strand
GGGGACGGGGCATTTGATCATCACTCGTAGAGGGTGGGGAATTTGATCGCTACAATCATAGACAAAAGTACTTGGGAAGGTTATGTAAATGAACCACACCAGAGCTGTATTTCAACCCGCTTCTGTTAAACCTCAAAAGAAATAGTTTCACTTTCTCTTACATAGCCCCCCTCCCCCCTATTCAATGTTGGAAGGTAACTCAACAATTTCCCACTGAAACCATTCAGTTTTGCACAACATTGAAGGAGGGGGGAGGGGAGACAAGCAACGAAGACTTCAAAAGTGCTAACCTTCCCAACAGTTTTGTCTAGGATTGTAGCCTCGACTTCATGTAACCTTTCCACGTGGGTTGATAAATCATGGTGGAGACAAACTTAGATGCATTCAAAGGTAAAGATTCCGCATTCGTGGCTGATTGGTTGAAAAGCAAAGGCCTTCACAAACTTTATTCCGTACTTGAAGGAATTAAGAACCAATTTATATTATCTTTGAATATATAAATATATTATAATTGTATTTACATTATAAACAATAACTCAATAAAATACCGACTTCGCTGGATACGATTTATAGAAGTCAATTTCTTTGACCGACCCGGTGTATTTATGAATATTTTATTCCATTTGCGACAATTGATATATAGGTGTATAGATAATAGAATGAACGTATGGAATGTATTCAGTTTATAAAAATCTGGTAATTTTCCCAAGGGTGGGGGCATTTGATCACCTGACATGGACCTATGATGAGGCATTTGAACAGCTTTTTGGCCCGGGGAGGGGGGCATCTGAACGAAAAATTTCCAAAAAATTCAAATGCCCGGGGGGTTGCCCGGGGGGATGTTGAAGCTTCACTTTGACTGGTACATAACAGCCATCACAAAACGTATAAGACTGAAAGATATTTGACTTTTTTTTTTAATTAAATATTTCCCTCTTTAGTATATGGAAGGTGTTTTCCACTTTTTAGGTCAAAGAGGGAAATATACCGTTGTATGTGCACAAGCAATCCAACCACCCACCTTCTATTCTGAGAAACATCCCTGAATCGATCAACAAGCGCCTTTCGGAATTATCATCCGACAAAGAATGTTTCGACAAAGCAAAAACCACATACCAAGACGCGCTCAACAAAAGTGCCTACAAATGTAACCTATCATATAAGGAAACAATTCCTCATGCACCAAAAACGAGAAGAAATCGCCAAAGGAACATATCGTGATTCAACCCACCATACAGTCAAAATGTGGAAACCAAAGTTGGCAAATGCTTCCTTTCACTCATTGATCACCACTTTCCTAAATCCAACCCGCTACACAAAATCTTTAACCGGAACCATAGGCAGCCCAAGTTCGCGTCACTAGAGAGCGTGTAGTAATTAATTACTAGTGGGAAGATGACCTTTGAGTGCAAGCGGTGTTGCGTTACAGACAGCCGTTGAGAATTAAAGCGCGTTATAAGACTTTGTATGGCAAATAAAATAGAGTCGATTATGAAGCCTAAAAAACGCTCAATTTACCGTTCATTCAAGAGAAAATAGAGAAAATAAAATAGAGTCGATTATGAAGCCTGAAAAACGCTCAATTTACCGTTCATTCAATAAAATGAATAAAACTGACTCACCTCTGGTGTATTCTTGTGCGTTTTGGTGCTTATTTTACCTTTTCGGGAATTCCGTGTTTTCACTGTTCTTAGAAGAAGTCAAGGCTGCACACTAAGATTTCGACCGTAGTCACCTCAGAGGCGGTTTGCGCCTCGAAAATCCATCCCAGCCGCGATTTTTTCACGCAAAGCTAAAGCCCCATCATTTGCGAACCTCGGTGAATGTTTCGTCTTTAAAAATCCCCACGCACTTGGCTGGAAACGAGCTGATGATTACCGAATTGGTCACGGAGCTTGGGTCCGAGGTCAAATTAACTCCACCCGATGAGGTACAGTCATTTCATGTACAACACTTACCCCATCCCCACAGCGGCTTCTTGAACAGCTCCATGGTTACGAGTGACGCTGTGGGGATTTTTGACGACGAAACATTCACCGAGGTTCGCAAATGATGGGGCTTAGCTTTGCGTGAAAAAATCGCGGCTGGGATGGATTTTCGAGGCGCAAAACGGTAAAATAAGCACCAAAACGCACAAGAATACACCAGAGGTGAGTCAGTTTTATTCATTTTATTGAATGAACGTTAAATTGAGCGTAAAGCCAGGCTTCAAGGAAAAGTCGCTCGTGGTAATTTGATACTTTGGACCCGAACGCTGGGAACGATCACATCGTACTTCCAGAAGCCTACAAAGGCATCACGCGTGCATTTACATGGTCACGCGCGCAAGCTTCATGTTACGTTACTTTAAATAGCGAACTTCAAATAACGAACTTCGTTTTCATATCACTGATGAAGGCTTAAGCATTAGCCGAAACGTCTGTTGAGAAATAACAAGAGTCAGTGGCTAACCATTTCCATAGAACTTATGACATCTCCTGACTACACTTTTTCCATTTTTAAGTTAAGAGGGTCTCTCGAGCCAACAGCGCATCTCTGCCCCCAAGAGGATCAAAGATTCACAGTCCAAGCCTCGGCAAAATGTAGTTAATCGATGGAGTTTGAAAGGGACCAAGGACGGACAACCCCTGAATGACAGTTTTCATTGGAAAGGAAAAAAAATTTATGCCCTGAGCGGGACCAGTATCTAGATTTCCCTTCATGCCACCCTCGAGCATGTAAGAGAAGCATTCCGTATGCCCAGGCTCTTAGGTTGCGACGGATATGTTCATCGGATGAACTGTTTGATCAACGAGCGACAGAGTTAACAGGTTTCTTGTGCACACGAGGTTACAAAGGGGAATTTGTTAAGCAGAAAGTCCATAGAGCGAAACGGTTATCAAGGGAAGAATTGTTGGCTCCAGCTACAGAATCGACAAGGAGAATTAATAGTACTAGGACGTCATTTATTGTTACGTACCATCCGGGACCATCCGGCGTAATGCTGGGGGTAACCCTGCGATGGACTAGCATCCCATCCAGGGGGGAGTATAAATACTCCTAGTCGCTTCATGCTACAGAAACCGGAGATAAGCGCCGGCCTGATGAGCCTTCTGGCTCGTAAGCAGAGACTTTACCTTTACCTTACCATCCGGGACTGCCGAACATTAGCGGAATCCTCAGGGATCTACATCCCATGCTCCAATTGTCTGAAAAATGTGGAAAGGCGATTAGGGAGATTACGATGTTGGCTTTTAGGAAACCAAAGAGCCTGAAGGACTATCTGGTCCGGGCTAAAGTTCAAAAACAGATGATTAAAGCTGAAGGTAGCAGTAGTTGTGGGTCTTCGGTGTGCCAGATATGCAGGCCGACGACAGTTTTCTGAAATTTGGAAACAAATTTACAAGCAATATTACTGGTAAAACGTACGACAATCATTATAATTTGGATTGCAACAGCAGTAATGTCGTGTATCTCATTTCATGTAAAAGTTGCGGTAAAGAATATGTAAGGTCGACAACAACCAAATTTAGGCTTAGGTTTAATAACCACAAGAGTAGGATGAGAAGACACTGGCGTCTTGCACCGAAAGACAGAGACGTAGATAACTTAATCTACAGCCATTTCTGGTCACGGGGACATTGCGGGCTGGATGATATGTCTATTCAGTTGATAGATAAAGTGTCTAATATTAGTGATCTTTTAGGAAAGGAAGGCCAGTGGGCTTACAGACTTCAAATCATCCGACCATTGGGTCTTAACGAGAATGACTTTTTCTATAGCCAGAACCGTTGCAAGGGTCGGGTTCGGTAGCCATTTTTTGCAGCTTATTTTATCATGTACGAACACAGATGTTTTCAGAAATTTCAAGCTCACGATAAAACTTTTTAAAGACATATTTCGACATAACTCATGCCATCATCAGTTTAATGTGTTGTTTCCTTTCCACTGTTTCATGCCGAAACATGTCTTTAAAAAGTTGTATCGTGAGCTTGAAATTTCTGTTCATACTGTTATTGTCACGAAGTTAAGGCAATGTTACAGATGTTTTCGTTATTTCGCGCGCAAGATTTGTTACCTCACTTTTGTATTATTATCACGTAAGAACGCTTGAGGGTGTAACGGTCATTCACCCTGATGAAGGTAGCTGTTTGCCACCGAAATATAGGTGTTGTTGTTTAAAACTTGTCTTTTAATTTCTCACGTGTTCAAGTATAAGTTTACCGAGAGTTTTTTGTTGGATGCTTCCATATATATAATTTTATATGCGCGATGATATTATAAAACACCTTTTCACTGATAGCTTCTCAAGGAAAAATAAATATTTGTTTTAATTCTTGGGCCAGTGAGACATTTTGTTCTTGTTATAACTTAAAACTTGAATAACAATTCAGTAAACTCTTTAGTAGTCTTGCTCGAAGCAGGTATGTCCAGAAATGCACATAATTAGATGCACGCAGATTTCAATAAGCGTCATGAAGTGTCCCCTTGCTCTTCTCCCTAACTTCAACATCACTCATGTCACGGAATACAGACAAAAAATGTCATAAAGTGTCCCCCAAATCCTTCTCTTTAAGTAACGATTATACGAAACTGCAAACGGAAAATTCTTATATGCTCAAAAACGTAGTCCTTGTGCATGTGTCGAAAAACAATAATCATCTATCGTGCATTTTGCGAAAACAGACTGCTTACTTGAAAAGAAATGATTTGCTTCGACGCGCGATAAAAATCGCACTTAATAGACGAGTTCACGCTCTTGATTGCATCATGGGTAATCAGGGAAACATGGCGGAAAATTCAGAGGTTTGCATGGAAATTCACAGCAAATATAATGTACATGACTCTACTTTATGGACTTTCCCCTTCATAAACCAACAAATAAGTTCATGTTCACAACTGAGATGAACTAGACTTTGTATCCATTCTTTGGAATTCCTAAATATTGCTTTTTTTTGTCTCCATACATTCTCTGTAATTTTGTGCCTTTGGAATTACAGGAAATGTATGGCAGAAACTCTTTTTAAAAAAATAATTTCTACAATAGCCATTCTCTCCAAATTTATTCTGCCACACCTTTGAGTGCATATCTTGCACGTCATGAACACTTTTCATCGTTTTGAACTTCCCTACAAACCTTTGAATTTCTCTGCATCTTGCCCTGATTACCCATGATGCACTCAAGAGCGTGAACTCGTCAATTAGAAACAGATTTAACTTACCTCAGCTACTTGAATCTTCCCACGTAAATGGAGCGTAACTTGGTTACGAAAAGAACAAACGCTAGCAGACTAGTCTTTCGAACGTATCGTTCGGATTTGTTTCGTTTTTACGACGAAATACAGAATCGTGAAGTCTAAGTGTCCGGAAATAAGGGTGTCCGGGAAATAGGGCAACACACTGTATTTAGGTCTAGGAAAGGATTTTAAAATAGGTGAAGCTATGATCCTCGCAGTTATTCTTGGTTTGCACCCACGCGACACGGCGGCCATGTTGGTTGGTAATACAATACAATTTCTTTTCGCAGAATTTGCATAATAATAAAGTTTAGTTCCCAGCGGACAGACAGGTTATTGTTCTTACCAACCAACATGGCCGCCGTGACGTCCGATGCAAACCAAGAATCAGCAATTACGTAGAGAAGCCTTTCTGTGATACACAGCATTAGAGTTACATTACTGTTAAGCTGACATACCTGACGATTTCAAATTCCTCGTTATTTTCGACAGTTCGACGGATTTTATCCGAAAAACCTTCTTTAGCCAGCTCTTCCTCCAACCGATATTTAACTTTCTTAGAATCAATGTTTAACACATATTAAATGAAAGGTGTTACAATTGAACCCACTGAGAACTCGGAAAAATCCGAGCCCCAGATGGGATTCGAACCCACGACCCTCCGTGATGGGAGGTAAAACGCAAAAAGCTTCCCTCTGTGTAGCGTGTCAACTGAACAAGAATGGAGCCCATCGAAATAAGCAGTCACCTCTGGATCTGCATTTCCGGAGAGTGTTTGGTGCTGAAGAGAATTCCTGATGGCTCTTTCAGTTAATACTCTATTCGCTAGATAAAAGCCTCCAATCGTTACCCCTGCTGCCAACCATAGATTTTCAATCTTTAATGAAAACGAAATCCACTAGGCAAACATGAGCTGAAGTCTATAGCTGCGCTGGCGGCATCTTGAACAGCTTGTTCTGAAATAACCAATCGAACCCTCACGGATCTCGAACATATGTACACTGCTCGCCGTACTCGCGGTCCGAATCGCTCGCTTTGGTCACGCAAGCCACAGACTCGTACCCAGTCGCCATTTACGGAGTGTTTTGTGGGGAGAGAAGATTGGATACGACGATGGATTGAGGCGCCCGGGGTGTCATGGGAAGAGGCGAAGGAAAAATAGCGACTGGCAGATTTCGATCCAATATGGCGGCTGGTTTTAAACGAGAAGTACATGCAGTCATAATGGTAGACTTTTCACAGTTCCCTATTTTCCCGTTTGATCGTCGGGAGCAAACACAAACTGCCACCATCTTTGTTTTTAAACAACGAGCACGAACTGGGGAGAGTGACATAACTACCGAGTGGGTTGGGGGAGTGGAGAGGTTTCGGTGGGAATAATAGGGAGACTGTCCGATCTTTAATGCGACTAGTGTTCAAGCAGTGTTCAGCGAGTCCCGTTGCACCAGCAACGGCAATATCTGATTGGTCCATAACACAATGCATCTGTCAATAAAATACAGAAAAGGCTCTTTCTAGAGAAAGAATCTCAAGAGTCTCAAATTTTCGAAAGATAGGGTCTAAAAGTACTCACGAGTGACCAAGACTGACCACGAGTGACCACGAGTGAGATTTAATCAAAATATCTCAGCGCTGTTATTATGACCTCATTACGGAGTCATTTTCAAATTATTTCATCAAATAATGACTTATTCACGAAACTGAAGTTATTTACTGTATAAACGCATAGCGGATGATTTGAAATATCTTCCGAAAAAAAAAAAAAAATCTTCGTAAATGCAAACTTTTTTATCGCTCTCCTGTAGGTTTGTTTGGCTCTATGAAGTAATCGTACACCTGTGCATAAGGGCAGGAAGTGATAACACGATCCAGTTCGTTAATTCCATGACATTACCTTACGTCGAGTTAAGAAACAATATTCATTAAGGGGAGGAAGGATCGTTCCTCAGTTCAACTTAAGTTCCCTTATTTTGTCGGCTTATAAGGCTTTCTTATTCCATTTTATAATAAGTAAATTTCAGTTATTGTTTTCCACCATTAAAAAAATTTATTACTTCACGCTCTGAAGTTGAATTTTGTTGTCTAGTAGAGGAGGGTCACCTCGCAGCTCTTACAAGGTCTCACCTGATTGGAGACCACCCTTGAGGTTTAACAAAAGAACAAATAACAGAAACAATGGACCCTAAGCCTAAAACAAAAGGGCCATTGTTTCTGTTACCCTAGGCCTGAAACAAAAGGGCCATTGTTTCTGTTATTTGTTCTTTTGTTAAACCTCAAGGGTGGT
>NC_090890.1:24483246-24485746 GCF_036669925.1 Montipora capricornis | reverse complement strand
TAAATTGTCATTTGCTCTTCCTCCGACAATAATCACGAGTGCCTCGTTGATGACAAGTTGATTTCTTTCAGGACCTGACGATGAAGAACTGCAGTTACTATCTGAAGGCGGATTACAGTTTGAAGTGCTTCGACAAGACTCACAACACCTACATTACAGCCATTTATGTGGGATCTGCCTACCCTATATTGTTTCCACTTTTCATTGTTACAGTGTTATACTTTCTATACTATCAGCCGCACATAAAAAACCGCGCCCGAAATACGCAACCAAAACGGTACGAGATCGTTGAAGGCATGCGCTTCCTCTATGAAAACTACAGCGAGCGCTCCTGGTACTGGGAAATTGTGGAAACAATCCGGAAGCTCGCTCTCACTTCCGGTTTGTCCCTAATTGGCGCCGAAGGTAAAACCTACATCGGAATGGCTGCAATGGCGTCTGGGTTCTACGCTGTGGCGTATGCACAAGTTCAGCCAATCCCTGACAAGTTTGAACACCTGTTGCAGCTGGCATCCTTAATAGCTACGTTCTTTAATCTGAGTGTTGGTGCCTTGTTGAGAATTCCTTCAGAGATGGTCGACTACTCCATCGAAAAGGACAAAGATTCTGTTGGCGTCACTGTCCTACTGGTGACAGCCAATGTCATGGTGATCGGGCTTGTCGTCGGTCAGTATTCGGAACCCCTTTGTCCCCAAAAGCAGAGTGTTTCAATTTTATGTGTCATCAATGCCCAGCACCCACAAAAAAGAAAGATGAGAGTAGTGTCATTCTCGCCACTTGCAAAATAATTTAGTGGTTGGACCTACAGCCCGAAATTTTGTTTTGGGTTTTTGAATTGTAACTTTTAAAGCTAAATTCAAATCTCTTCAAACCAGAGTAGTATCAAACGATGCCAACCCGGAAATTTTTCAATGAAGACATCGTGTGACAGAGTTTTCCCTGCAGCCTTTAAAACATCTGGGCAATTTTCTCGCAGAAAAATGGGGGGGGGGGAGTTAAATGTCGCTTACGGGCTCTCTGTTCTCTTCTGTCTTAGTCCGCTATTTTGAGTCTCTGGGTAAGAGTCTATACCACGTATACAAAAACCCACAGTGCAGCTGGGCGTGCTGTCTTGGTGTTATCTTGTCAACTAGGAAAAGCGGACCGAGTTTTGAAGGTGTGGCTGAAGACCTTGCAAACCAAGTTGTCGGGAGAAACAAGGTTAGTCTTTTTTAATAGCGGGCCGTGGTTAAGAAAATAAGGTAACTCATCGATGAGGGAAATTTTGGTTTTGATCATGATATCATCGTACAACCGTCCGCCGGTACGTTCAACTTTTCATGTTTGCCGCCAATACGCGAAATGTCACACTGCTACAACATGCGTTTTTTGGTACCCGAAATTTTTGTATTTGGCGGGAAGCTGCATGGCCAGCGTACTACATTTGACATTTCGTTTTAGTAAAAAAAGCAAAACTTTTGAAGACAACCAAAAAATAGTATTTTAAAAATGTTGTACAACGAGGGAAGAGGACAAAATGAGAGAGAAAAAAACAATAGGCAGGCGACGACTTAGCGATGCCCAGTGTGAAAGAGAACGACTGAGAGCACGAGAAATCAGGCGAAATATCAGTGACAAACAACGAGTGAGTGACAGCGAGAGAACCAGAGCCTGAGTAACGAGCAGCGGAAGGAAGAGCAAGCACGAGCTGGAGAAAACAGTCTGAGTAATGATGACGTAAAAGGTCGTAAAAGGACGAAAAGAGCAATAAATAGCACTGGAAGTAGACTCATTTATAGCAAGGAGCAGGCCGATCTGGTCGTATGATGAGCAGACTAGTTATAAAAAATACTTGAAAACAAAAACAGAAATATATCATAAAACTAATTAAATATTACCAACTCTTGAAAAAGACCGACCCTTCGTAAGACAAACCAGTGACATTTTGAGGCAAGAACAAAGTTCCAATGTGTAGTATCTAGAAGTTTAAATGATACCCTTCGCAAATCCAGACTGCGGGATTAGTCCTTCCTAGGGCAAAAATGTCTAGCCAGTGTCCTTCTTGTAGCCAGCGAGCGATCTCTCTCGAGGGAGCGGGCAGAAAAAAACCCGTGGAAGCTGTCTTTCAACTCTTTCGTCGAGAGCTTGCTCGCAGGTTATTCTTCTTGGAGAGAACTGACCTTTCTGCTAGAATACACAACTTTTTTGGGCTGCCAATTATCTCCTTAACATGCATGCTTTGCTTTCATGCGCAAAACACCACGAGACATATTAGTTTAAAGTATCACAACTTTGCCTTTACTTCTTTGAAATTCGAAATTAGATCCTTACAATGGAAGAAACTGTGGATGACGACGCGACTTTGTATTCAGGGGCAACCAATCAATGCGATGAAGACTTGAAAGAAAGAGAGGGCGTCATTGGTGGATCTGGGGACATACAGATCCTGTCCTTGACAACCTCAGAGTATGATGCAAACCAAAGCGATTGGATATTGCCCATCTCTCTGACAGCTGAAACA
>NC_090890.1:24465746-24473246 GCF_036669925.1 Montipora capricornis | reverse complement strand
CAGTAAATAGATCCAACAGAAAAAAATGCAATACATTAAATGCAAATGCAAAGATTGCCACATTGTCGCACGAAGGTTGAAAGGCAGACAGCAAAAGTTTATGAATGAAATAAATGTATCATTGAATTTGAAGTGCAAGATATAGAATTTAGATGAAGGAGAGAAGTCACCTTCACACTTATCTGGACAATTTAAGCAATAACAAGAGGCTATGGGTAGACTACCCTTCACTTTGTTCAAAGGAATTTTAGCCCATTGCCTTTAAAATTCACAGTATTACAATGATTTTTTCATGTTACAATAATTTATCTTGGTAGTCCGAAGTCCAAAGTCCACATTCTGTTACCCAACCATATGGTTAACTTAGATTGCAGAATAGTTGTTCACATTTGAAACTGTTGTCAATGGCATAAACGATTGGTGTATGACTGGTGGGAGGAGCTGTCGCCTCATGGTTAGCATGCTCAACTCCGGAGCGAGCGGTTCCAGTTCCGGCAGGCCCTGGCTGGGGACGTTGTGTCGTGTTCTTGGGCAAGACACTTAACTTTCACGCTGCCTCTCTCCAACCAGGTTTATAAATTGATACCTGCGAATTTACTGCTCCGAGTAACCCTGTGATGGACTAGCATTCCGACCACGGGGGAGTAGAAATACTCCTAGTCGGTTCATGCAACTGAAACCGGGATAAGCTAAGGCCTGATGGGCCACTTGGTTTGTATGCAGACTTTAATATCTACAAGTTTAGTTTCATTCCGTAGTCCGAAGTCTAAAGTCCACATTCTGTGATCCAACCATATGGTTACGTGCGATTGTAGAATAGTTGTTCACATTTAAAACTGTTGTTAATGGCGTTGACTCCAATAAAAACCAGTAAACAAATGCTTTACAAGTTTCTATCATATGGTATTTCAAAGTATTTAATGCTTTTTCTTAACAATACCGGGAGAATTATAAAATTATACACTTAGCCCGGTAAGATATGTTACTGAGTCATACTATATGACATATATTGCATTGCATGCAACAAAACACAAAAACTCGTTTCTGATCACGCACACAATTCTTTATCACATATTTCCCTGTTACTCTGCAACATAGTTGTCTGTGGTTTAGTGGTCCTTGCGATTGCCCTTAAATGAGAAAATACCAATCCTATTGCCTTCTACGAGACAAAGAATCTTACGCATGCGCAGCCACAGCACGAAAAATTTATTTTAAAGTTCAAAGTCCAAAAACGGAGTCAAATCCTACACTTTGTTCTTCAAACAAATTAATTATTTATTATTGCCTCTTACAATTCAGGAGGCTTCAATGGGATTGAACCCATGACCTCTATGATGCAGGTGCAATGCTATACCATTAAACTGAGCTAGGAATCCACACAATTGGATGGAGGTCAAATTGCTGGGGTCATGTGTTCCCATGAAAGTACTGATGAATGAAAGAAACAGGAACATGTGAGCCCAACAAACTGACCTGCTCTCAACTGTGAGCGTGCAAATGGAAACCATTTTACTTTTGGGAATTAGCCCCATAGGAATTGACCTTCTAGAGAAAAATGTCATTGTTGTGTAAAAGGCTTTTGAAGATTTTAGAAAAGCAATCTGTTAGATAGAGTGAGACTTAAGATTTTACTGTTTAACATAGTGTTCTCCTTTTCAGGCAATAACTGGTACACTTTACTGAAGACTCCAGCACTTGGCTAAGTTATACATAAATGGGGTCTCACTCACACAGAAGCCCTTAAAGCTAATCCTGGCAAGGTGACCACATGCTGGAAAGGTCAGACCACAACACCGGGAACTACCTGCTCTACTCTTTAACATCCCACAGAATTTATGAACAAGGGCTGTGAAACGGGACCTCTGGCTGGTCATCCTTATCCGAGAAGACTTGAAAGTCTAACCATTTACAGATGTAATTACAAAGGCAGCACTTTCTCCTCCTTTTAAGACCCTGGGTGTTTGTCTGGCCACAGTCGAACTCACGACCTCCAGGGTGGTAGCCCGGAGCTCAACCAACTGAGCCAACCGCCGAAGCAGCCTGGTGCTTTCATCTGTCTCTCGGTGTTTGGAACCCCTGATAAAACCCTTGCACTCGTTGTTGATATATTACTTCAATATCTCTGCCCAAAGAATAATCTGTATAAAGAGATATCTGTCCTCCGATCGAGCTAGCTGGAAGTTTTTTTTGGATTTGTATCTTAAAAAGGTAGGGGGGAAATTCTTGTTCCATTGTAATTTCAACTACACTAAATTAGCGATAGCTCTTCCAGAATTTTACAAAGAATGCATTGTGACATGGGCCCTTCTAAACAAGGACAACCCTTCCTCTCTCTCTGAAATAGCAAATCAAGTCATATGGAATAATCGGTTTATTTGTATTGAATCTAAGTCAATTTATAACAATAGGCTGGTTGATCTTGGAATTGTTAAAATTGGAGATCTCTACGACACAAGGGGAGAGCTCAAGTCAAACAAGGATCCATTATATTCAACTCTCTCACCAATTGAGCGTTTCCTACTTTTCAGTCTCTTTGCTGCTTTTCCGCAAGAATGGTGCAAAGTATTAAAAACAGATAAAATTTCTATCGCCTCAAAAACAAGTGACCTAATCCCAGATGATTTTTATTTACGTATTGAAGGGAAAAGAGTTGATTTCCGAAGTCTACAATCGAAGTCATTATTTGAAAGTTTTGTTTCTAAGATATCGACTAAACCAACAGCGCAAAGGAAATACAACGTTTTTTTCAATGCCCACACATCCCAGTTAGACTGGGAAAAGATATACTTGCTGCCTTTCAAAACAACATTGGACACTAAATTAAGAGAATTCCAATATAAACTATTAAACAGGATCCTGTACACAAACAAGATGCTGTTCAGGTTTAAAAAAGTTGATTCTCCTTTATGTAATTTTTGTGAAAAGGAGTTAGAGACCATAGAATATGTTTTCTTTTCTTGTACAAAAGTGCGTATTTTTTGGGGCGATTTAAAGGCTCTTCTTAATACTGTAAATACATTTATAACTGTTAGCTTTGACATCAAGGATGTTCTTCTCGGGATTCTAGATACGAGCGATAGTATAAACATCCTAATCAATTACACTGTCCTTGAAAGTAAGTTTTTTATTTATCGCTGTAAGTTAAATAAGGGCCTTCTAAAATTAAGATTGTTAGTCGATAAATTTAAGAAAACGTTTGAAACCGAACACATTATTGCGAGAAAAAGCAACAAAATCCATTTCCACGACAAAAAATGGAAACCTCTAATTCCATTAATACAATGAATACAATAGTACCTGTTATCCAAATTTTGTTTTCTATAATTCCCGTACACTTTATTTATACTTTTATATCTATTTTTATTTAAATTTGTTAAGTAATTCTTGGTTGTAGTTTAGTGTAGTGTAGTGTAGTGCAGTGTAGCATAGTTTTCGTTGCAGTTGGTAATTAAAGTAACTTGTGCAAGTATTGTAAGCCCCGTTTTGTATCTTTTTCTACGTTTTTGTATTATATACCCGTAAAGTCAAAAAACTTCAAATACAAAAAATATATATTACTTCAAATGCAACTGAATTCTGGACAAAAGCAGGCTTCTATTATTTTCTTTTCATTTAATTACCATGGGAAAAATTACTCAATGATTACCGCTTATTATCCAGGTAAAGAAAACAGTGTATTGTCAAGCGACAATAGGCAGGCAGTGTGGCCCAGTGGTTAGGGCGCTTGCCTTGATATCCGAAGATCCCGGGTTCAAGACCCGCTCTGACCACTCGTTGAATTTGTTCCTGGTAGTCCCTGGTTCAACTTCCCCGCTGCACTTGTAAATAGCCAACTGGTTTGCCTCCGGCCAGTTGGGATTCTTAACAGTTGTTGTTTCGTTGTGTTTCATTGGCCCTGAAAAGCCCCTATGGGGAGCGGTCAAAATTAAGTATGTATGTAAGTAGGTCTAGTAACGAGTACATATTCAAGTTGATCATTAAAAACAACCTTTTTGGGAATTATCGCAAATCCTTTGAGGAATTTTTTTCAAGGATTGAAAATCGAGTCTCAAGTAGAGAGTGAGTGAGCGGTATTGTATAATAGATGTGCCTAAAACCAGGAATCCGGAATAAGAAATCGAGAACACAGTGACAGTCGAGCAAAGGCTAAAATTACTACGGAAGCAATAAACTCAACGATGGAGACATTAGCTTAGTAAAGTACTCTCAAATTCGAAGATAAACGAAGTTGATAAAGCATCTCGTTTGTATGTTTGAACGGTGAATGAAGTCGTAATCCAAGAGCACTTTTCACAGCATTTAAAATTTTGGAACACATTTTATACCCCAACCTCAGTATAATTTTTCAAAGTGCCTTTCCTTTCAATGATACCTGTCAAAGGTGGGTGTTGCAATAATAGGCGAGTTCACACTAAGGCCCAAGTAGGCCTTAAGTACCTTAAAAACTCAAGTGAACTTGAGACGGTCGATGCTTACTTTTAAAGATAAGCGTTCATACTAAATTGTAAAGTATGCTACTTGCGGGATCGCTTGTCAATCAAACTACGCGGCAAAACCCGGCAAAGCAAATAGCAAGACTTTCAAACTTTCACCATGCGCCCTCGAAACGTTCGAATAGCATGCCTTATTTTGATTTTTACTTCTCTACTCTTGTGACAGCGGTCTTTCGCGCTTCAACAAATGTATTGCTTTGCCTTGATGGAGGAAGCCTTTAGAATTAGCCGGAGAAATCGTCTGATGTTGCTTATGTGTATGGCAGGAGTTTCACACCAAAAAAGACCACAACTGAGAAGAAGAGCTTGGGTTTGGCCTCGACCACAGAACTGGTTTCGCTTTCTAATAGCTAATCCAGCACTGCATTTTCTTTGGAAGGAACATTTTCGTGTCACTCATGAAACATTTGAATACCTTTGTGACCTTGTAAGAGTAGATCTGCAAAAACAACAGACGCGGATGCGAGCGCCGATTAGCGTAGAAGAAAGGGTTGGTTTAGCATTATGGCGGCTTGCAACCGGCAACAGTTATAGAAGCTGTGGATTACAATTTGGATATGGAAAGTCTACAGCGAAATACATCTGCAATGAATTCGAGCGAAGGAAGGATGAAGGATGAATTCATAAAATTCATAAAATTTCCCTTGACAAGGCACGAAATTACAGATAAGGTTGACGAGTTTGAAGAAACTTATGGCATACCTCAAATTGTGGGAGCCATAGATGGTTGCCACATAGAGATAAATGCTCCACCGCGAAATCACGAAGATTATTATAATCGCAAGCAGCATTATAGTGTTATACTTCAAGGCATAGTTGATTCTAGTCTAAAATTTATTCATGCTACGGTTGGCTATCCGGGCAGCATACATGATGCTCGCGTTCTTAGATTAAGTGGACTATACGATATGGCACAAAATGAACAAATTCTTTCTGGTCCGACTAGAGATATCAATGGAGTAGAAATCGGCCCTCTTCTCGCTGGAGACAGCGCATATCCCCTCACCAGCTGGCTTATGAAACCATTCCCAGACAGGGGACGCTTAACTCCTGAACAAAGAAAATTTAACAAAAAATTCAGCGCCCTACGATGTGTGGTGGAGCGTGCGTTTGGCATGTTAAAATCACGGTGGCGAATTGTTATGAAAAAAATTGAGCAGAGAACATCAACGTTAACAAAAACTGTTGTTGCATCATGCGTTTTGCATAACATCTGTATTGAGAGAGGAGACTTGTATGATGATTACTGTGACTCCGACGATGACTCAGACGATGAAGATGAAGACAGAATTGTATTTGAAACTGGCACTGATGTAAGAGATGCTTTAAAAGACTTTGTGTGGGAAAATTTGTAACACCACATTTTCCAACTATAGCTTTTATCTGCTGTTGATCGCTTCGTGTAGCAAAAAATGTCATTCAACATAACAATTGAACAGTAACTATTACATCGATATATATAGATATATAATAAGAATTAACGCTATATATTTTTCTAAGAAACACATGCATTGATCTACTTTGATGTCAAATCTTTAAAAATGTCCTTAAACCCTGCGAGGATTGCATTTGTTTGCTCCATCTGATTCCTCTGCGATTCTCGAAGCATTTCTGTGGAACGTTCAAATCGTATACTATCTTGCTCTAAGCTTCGTTCCATGAGCTGAAGAAAGCTTGTTTGCCACTCAGTTTGCGGCAAATCACGTCCCTTCTTTCCTTTGCGGGCAGATTTCGCTGACTTATCGGTTGCCTTTCGTTTCATTCCCGTCGCGGTTGGTTGCTCGTCGTCTAGGTTTTCCTCTGTGTCGTTACCGCTTTCTTGCAATGTAGGCGAGGCTGAGGAATTGCTGCTATCTTCGGAAGCAAACGTAGAGGATCCTTCGATAGCCATTTTAGATGGGTCAACGCTATCGCGATGACCCATCACGTCATCTAAAAAATCAAAGTACGGAAACCCCTCTTTGATTTTCTTAAACCCCGCTTCACCGGTCGACTGAGAACGTTGCTTTAAAAGCTTGTACTCGTATTCGAGATTCTGGATACGTTTCTTTACCTGGGGTAAAGTTCTTTCACTGTCTGGGTACTTTTCCTTGTATGCAACGAAAATATCGTTCCATATCTTAACCCTGTCCTTGTTGGACGCATTGCGGAGCTTGTCGTACTTCGGCCTACATAGTTCGAACGTATCACGAGTTTCTTCTTCTGTCCAGTCAGAAGCCTTGGACTTCTTCTTTCCCTCCGAACTGGTTTTGGTGGCCCGGCGCGAGCTCTCTGAAGTCCCAGGACTTGGCGATGGGGTTCGCGTTGTTATTGGCGAGTTGCATTGTGGTGGACTGTCGCTCGGCGGTTGAAACACACTAGCAGGACGGTAGAAGGTCTGGCTGTTAGGTGGAAAAGGAAAGAGCGGCTGTCCACTAAAATGCATTTGTGGCATTTGTTGCTGGTTAATCGGTACTGCTCCGGCAAATCTTTGGTTTAAGTTGTTGCTATTGAATAGAAAGCATGCTTGTGATAAAGAGCTATTAGGATTTTACAATAGGTAAAACATAAAACATTACTAGTACAACAAAAAAGGCGCTCTTAAACTGGTTTAATAAATAGATAAAACTGGACTTACATAAGGCATACGTCCAGAGAATCGTCGTCGTCTACTCGAAGTTGTTGGTGAGAGAAGAAACGATGTCGGCTTCCGTTGTGATCCATGTTTTTGCTTCGCCAAGAAGGTTTGCGTGCACTAGCTTTTCCCGCCGTATAGTTGATTGACGTGTTATCGCTTTCGAGTGTTTTGATAGTGCGTAAGCACGCATTCGAGCACGGTAAAACTAGACTTGAGAGCGTACTTCGGCTTCTTTGAGGATAGGTCGTTTCCAAGGTTACAAAGTAAGGTATTTAAACCAAAATAACCCCCGTTCACACTCTAAGTATACTTAAGGCAAACTTAAGGCGTACTTATGTACCTAGTATGAACTCGCCTAATAATGCCAATCAAGTGAAAGGATAGCCA
>NC_090890.1:24433246-24455746 GCF_036669925.1 Montipora capricornis | reverse complement strand
TGACGAAGGGCTAACGCTCGAAACGTCAGCTTTTAGAATCTCTGTACGGTGGTCAATTTACATTATCAACTCCGTTGATAAACCAAATTTTTGAGTTCAGGTTTTATCGTTTGCGTACCGTTTTCAAGGTCTCGCAGCTCTCACAAAGTTGATTATGTTGGTGATCACAGCGTTGGAGATAGCACTCCTTCTTAGGGTCGCTGAGCGCGAACACTCTACAGTGGTCAGGAATAGTACTAGCCATGGAACAGTGGATCTGTAAATCAGACAATCATACTGTTACACCTCTACGTAATGAACAAACAGACTCTATTTACACCGTAGGCACTCAGGTCCCTTGCCTTGTGATCGCTTTTGATGTATTGCTTGAGGTATTTTAAGTTGTCCTTGAGTCCAGTAATTGCATCCTCAGTAGCTCCATGCTGCACTAGGGTGTCAAGGAGAGATAACAGATCATCAAAACCGCCCCCCACCCCCCTCCCTCTGCCGCGTAGCTGTCTAACCCCTGTAAACTCTTTCGAACTGACGCCACGCATGCTTCAGACAAGATTCTAAACAGAGTACGGGTCAAGAGTGGAGTGTAATCCTCTTCGCTGCAATAATGGTTATATTGCTTGATCAGGCGAGATGGACACATAGCCGCTGCTTAATTTCAGGGCCTTTCTACCAAATGGGAGATCCTGAACGATGTTAGAAGAAGTAATAAAGTCGAGGAAGGGATCTAACTTGACAAAGTCCACTTTTTCTCTAGGCTTTTTGACCGCCTGTTGTACAGGGAGTCCCGCGCCGACCTCTAGCGTGTATCGTCCTGTCGCAGTGAACTCGTATCTAGTCAGTCGAGGTATGTACGCTGCCAGTGCTGCGTAGGTCATTTTACTGGCCACAAGACTTAGCAATTGGCGCCTTATCTCACAGGAGTCAGCTTGTTTGTAGGACTCCACCACAGCTAACAGTAAATCACTGCCAGGACGTAAGGACTCAAGGATCTTGCTAACTTCGTCTATTCTTCTCACTTCCTCCCACAATTCTGGAGCGGACTGCGGCGCTACGGTTTTCAGGACTTCTGCGATGATTTTGCTAGCTTTAAGGGTGTAGCAGTCATGCGTTTTCGAAGTGCCACCACTCCAAGGACGCTTCATAATAGAGTCGAGAGGCCCAACACTGCACTCATCCATCTCATCTTCTCGTCACACATTTTCCTACTAACAAGCGATTGTTAGAGTCAGCTGCATTGTTTGCTTACCGTGACAGGAATCGCACAACATGCAGTTAACGAAACACAAGAAAGGGCAGTCTACTAAAGCACTCTTTTTCGATAATTGTTATGGGTGCACAAAAGAGGAAAGCAAGGGAAAAAAGAGTCAGTCTTCACATATTCCTACCAAATAACGATATTACAAGTGAATACCTGAGCCGATCGATTGGTATTATTGATCCTGTTGTGTTGAATATTTCCTTCGACATCTTCCTATTAATAGGGAGCTTACGAAACGACGACGCCGACGGCAACGACGACGCTACAAAAACAATGGCTCTGCAGGCTCTGCACGTGCGTTTTACATTTTGGTACATTTCTTTGCCGTCATCTCCTAAATGACGACGTGAAATGACCAAATTCAAGGTTCTGTGGTGGACGTTAGCACATAAGGATGAATTTTCAGTTCTCTCTCTACGCTTCCAACCCACTCATACCAGTTTAATTCCTCACCAGTTACTACACATTTTTAACGCGAAACGACATGAAATAGCTTCGTAGTGATATAAATAACGCGAACTCGTATTTTTAAATGAAGTTCTCGTAGCCGTCGTCGTCCTCGTTTCGTAAGCTCCCTAATTGCGCGATCCTCCGGGCCCTCTTTTGAGCTGTGAGATGCCATCCCCTCTGGAACCTGGCAAAGTTTTTTCCGGCCTCTCCATTTGATACCAAAGGAATATCGGTGCTTGGGACACACGCGAAAGTTTATGTCAGCAGTCCCCTCAAACACTCCTGTTATGTGAAAAAGAGGCCATGAACAAATGAAACCCTATTGGAAAAGACACCGAAGAGAGGGCTACGAAAATGTCCTTACCTTCCCTCAGCAGGATCAATTCTTTCTCTGACGACACGTCGTCTCCACGCATTTTCAGCATCTCTATGTCGCGCTTACAATGACTTAGCAATTGGTATTCAGTGATCATATTTCCTTCCACAGTAACTGAACCACAATCCGTCCCCGAAAGCTTTCCTATCCCGCATTTATTCATGCTTTTGCACTTTTACGAACAAAAATTTTTTGCTACAAAATATTCACATCTGGATGTTCTGGGGAGACTGCAAAATGTTTGAAGACACTTCGAGCACTTGCACACGTCTATCGAACACATTAATTTGTTTTGCGATTGATTGACATGTCAAGGCGAGGTTCTGCACAAGGTTTTCTCGGTGAACATAATACTCTCACCGCGCCTATTACTAAGCTCCTTTCTTCGAAATTTCTGGTGTAAACACAACAAAAGTAAAATGTGTCAAGTGAAGTTTCGTTGTCATCTAAGGGTGGACACGTGGCCGATTGGGTGCGAAAGTGATATGTTTGCCGCCAAACATCTGAAGTTTGAAGGGAGTTCGCATAAACGTGCTAAAATAGTGCTAAGAATGAATAGCAAAGACTTTTTTTGAGAATAGTGATCTTCCTGGGTCTTTGAGAAGTGTTTTCTTTAGAATACCAAAGTGTTTCACTGTCGGTTCAGAATAGAAACTAGTATTTTCGCCTCTTATGCTGAGTCAACAAAGCGAAATCAAATGAAATAATGAAATCAATTAAATTTGGCTGTTCTCGTGACTTCAATACAACGTACACTATGAACACACGCGCGAGCTTCCTTAGTAGGGGACAAAACTTTTGTGCGAACGTTTGCTTAACAGCTGTAAAAAAGAGCGTCACATTTGCACGTTAGAAGATTCGTTTCCGTCACGCCTCCACGGTATTTTTCCCAGAGGATTTTCTAGTGAATTTCCAAGAAGACTTACAAGACAAAAATTTCAAGCTCCACTCCATACATATACGGTAACAGTCCTCCATAAAAGTAAAACTACAGGTAATTCATTACCAATGAACATAAAAAGATACAATCAAATGGTTGAAGAAGTGTCGTTCGTGTCACGGTGTTTCATAGCGTTCGACGATTTCTCTACACCATTGTCGGGAGTAACGGCGCGTGTAACCTATAAGGCTCACAAAAATGAAACACCTTGGTAACAAAACAGAGACACGTCAGTGTAAGAAAACAGAAAGAAAACAGATTCTTTTGCATTTACAGTGCCACAGCTGAAGTCCCGTAACTCGCAACTAGTCCTTGAGACCATGTCTCCCAGAATGCGTCTCGAGAAATGTCGATTTTTGGTATTTTTGAGGCGCTGTCCTGAAAACACACAAAGATTGCCCGAGGTAATTTTTGTATTAAAAACTACACCAATGTAACTCCTTTCAAAACGGACAAACAAATTTTTCAGAGTCCGTCTACTACTCAAAATAATATCCCGTTGAGGAAGCATAATCCCTGACTCATGATAGTGCGGTGAGAAAGGAGCCATATTTGAACATACTTTTCTTAGTCAAGCACATTGTTGTTCCCTGTGAAATATATATGGCTTACATCTATAGATTAGCATTAGGAAAGGAAAGGAAAGGAACTTTATTTAGGTGTCTAGTCGTTCTAGCGTTGGAGCGCTAATTGGGGACACTGTAAACTGAAATGAACAATGAAAGTAAATCAAGTCAAATGTTGGTTTTTGAGGAGAGGGGAAACCGGAGTACCCGGAGAAAACCTCTCGGTGCAGAGTAGAGAACCAACAAACTCAACCCACATATGACGCCGAGTCTGGGAATCGAACCCGGGCCACATTGGTGGGAGGCGAGTGCTCTCACCACTGCGCCATCCCTGACAACTAGATTAAGTTTCATCGGGTACGAAGGTTTCAGTAAATGTTTACCGAATTTTGAAAAAGGTGTATTTATTTGTTTTTCACAGCAAAAATGCTCCCTTAAGGTAAATTCATTCCATAATATAATTTTCGCGTTTCGGGAATAACAAATTTTGTCAAACAACGAGGCATGGAATAGGCTTCAATTTGACAAAGTTTCAAGGTTTTGATTTTTGGGTCGATTTCCGACTTTGCTCGATCCTTACTGGCAGAGACTCTTAAAATGCGTGCCAATCATGCCAATCTCTTACCTGGAATGCAGTGTTTGACACTTGCAGGCGGCAGACTAACCCTAACTCGCAGTAAATGCTAACCGTTTTATTATAGGTGCTTAGACTTAAATACTGTTTATCAGCGCTATTTGTAGGCAGTCGGCGGATGTAATACACTTCATGAAATGCTAAGCGGTTTAAATAATTGCTTAAACCTAATTGAGAGCTTATTACGTCACATTAATGTGTGCATCTTGTCCTCATTTATGTTTAAGTTCATAAGTTCTGTACGCTTCTTCAATAGGTTTTTTCTTCGGGCACTCTGCCCTTCCCCTGCCATAAAGCTTAGCCAAATGGCAGGGTAGGTTCTTTAATAAAAGAATAGCAAGCAGGTAATGAAGGGATGGGGGTAGGTACGAAAAGGTTCCTTTTTGACGCACCGTTCGAGAGTTCGTTGTCAAGGATGACGAGTATCGAGAATTTGCAGGACAAAAAAAACACAACATCATAAAGACGCTTGTATTAAACTCGGCTACTTTAATAATACAGATGCAAAAAAAAAAATCTAAGGCAACTAAAATATGTTTAAATTTTCTCGATGTCACGTGTACGCTTGGGTGAGTATGGAACGGCTTGATTACTGGGTTGCTAGTATGAATCCCAGACGGAAAATGGGTAATATTTCTCCGTATTTTTATTTTATTTATTTATTTTTTCCGTGTCGGTAAAAGTCTTGCCTGTCACTCCCCTGCTAAGTGGTGTCTTTGTGCATAGTCTTCTTTGCCAGGAGCCCATCAGTTGGAGCTTGCCTCCCCCATACAAGCCCTATGAGTCAACCTTTGCCCGAATTTTTCTATTTTTAGAACAACACAAGTTGTTCGGCACTGCACGCGCTGTTTAAAATAGCCAATCAGAATAAAGTCATTGTCTAACGAAGACAAAAATAGCAAAAACAATGTACGCAAATTGTGCGAATTGATGTAAATTAATGTAAATGTCAGTCTCCTGCTAAAGGGTTGGTTCTAAAAATAGAAAGATAGGGGCAAAGGTTGACTTAAGGATATAGTGCACATGGAGGCTCCTACTCATGGGCTCCTGTCTTTGCGTATTTTGTTAGGTTTGAGGGGGCTGGGGTAATGCGTAGATTTCTCTGGTGCACACAGGAAAACATTTAATAGCCCATTTCCGAGTTACTGATTGCCTCGGTTTCAAAGCGAGTCCTGGTGCACAACCATTCAAATGTCAGTGAGTTGCGTCTTCTTATGCAAATCAAACTAATTTCCATTTCAATAGTTGAGCACCAAGACTTCGAAACCGAGACAAACAGTAACTCGGAAATGGCCTATCAACCTGCCATGGCGTCGAAAGTCATTGTAACGCGAATGGCGTTTTAGTGTATCTTTAAACAAAATATACCCTTATGGAGCTCTAGAATGGAACGTCAATTGGATGAACAAGACAGGCCGTGAAAAATAAATATCTGGAATCTTTCAGAAAGCGACGAGTAATGGTCTTCGACAACAATTTCATTTTTCGCCGATGGATATCAATTATCTTTGTTTCTAATATTTTACTTACTTGGTATTATATATAAAACTGAAGTCAAATGGCAATTTTTTATGGATTTAACAGACATTGAAGGAATCGAACGCCTTGAATGCATCACAGTGTTTACTGAAGTCGCATCTTAGTTGTCTGGCAATTTACATTTATTTTGTACTCAACTCTGCAAAGGTAAAAAAAATTGGAAATGTGACAGTGAAGAATTATTTGAATGAAAGCTTGTTGTCTCTTTTGTGCTTCATTATTTACGGTCAAGGTTCTTTCGAAAAGGGTTTGATATATGCTTTGTGACACGGATTGTGCGTCTTGTTTGCACGCACGCAAGTGAAATAGAAAGGGTTTTTTGCCCCTAATAGCAAATATGTTGTTTGTTTCAATACATTTTTCGCTCCTCAAAGTAAGGAGAGGAAATCATAAACCGTGATTGTGGCCGTGGATAAAAAAATTCTTCTTATATGCGAATTTGAAACAAACCTACACCGCTTGAATACTGCACTGGGCTGGAAGTGTGCGATTCCTACATGTCTGTTCGTTGTGTCAGCCCTCGATGACACAACGAGAATTCCAGCCATTAAAACTATTAAATAAGAGTTGTTGAAAAGGTATGTTAGGAAATTTCAGAATTTGATCCACTCTGGATGGACCATAAAAATGGACATGTGAAATACTCACTTGAGAAAATTAAGTCACAAATTGTTTACCGGTTTCATTTGACCAAAACTTTGTAGTTAGTAAACCGCAGGTCTCTGAAGCAAGCCACATTGATGGCAGGAATACATGTACATTTGCTGACGATTCGGATGCAAAAAAAAAAAATCCGTCTCCTTCATCATTTGACTTTGAACTTTGAGAATGTTGTAAATCATGAAATAAACGGTATGCGATGATTTGATAATTATACTCTGAGCACTTTAAAAGTGCACAAGCAGTTTAATCATGTTATGCTCTACAGCCACCTTGAATTAGTCAAGTTAAAACTCAGCTATTATTTGCTGTTTTCATTTGATGGTAATGGGCTTTTAAAATGGTATTAATACTACAAGTTTCTCATGTTACGTAATAATCATAAATTAAAAGCCTTCTTAAAAAGATAAGTTTTAACTAAACGTTTAAATTGAATAAGACAACCACAGGATCTTATATTCTGGGGTAAATCATTCCACAGAGGAGGGGCTGCGGATGACAAGGCTCTATAACCATATGTTCTTAAATTATAGGACATACTGACGAGACGAATGCTATTAAGGGATCTAAGGTTCCAACGCGGTACTTACGGTTTAACTAAATCGGACAAATAAGTTGGAGCAAGATTATTTAACGCCTTATAAGTTATTAACAATATCTTAAAAATAACACGTTGTTCAACTGGTAGCCAGTGAAGTCTTTCCAAAATAGGTGTAACGTGTTCCCTTTTGCCCGTTAAGGTGACAACCCTTGCCGCTGCATTCTGAACTGATTCAAGTCTTTTGAGAACATGTTGAGGAATTCCGTATAAAAGAGAATTACAAAAATCTAACCTAGATGTAACAAATGCATGCATTAAAATTTCAGCGGTGTAAAACTAATGTATTTCCTAATTCGACTTATGTTTCTTAAATGATGAAATGCTGATTTAGCCATCGCGGTGACGTGTCCCTCCATGCTCATATCAGAGTCAAAGAGAACTCCAATGTTCCTAGCTGAAATTGAAGGGATGATTACTTCACTAGAAACTGCAACCGACTCCAGTGGGGGGTGCGGACGATGATGAGCATTCAAGACAAGTAGTTCCCTGTTCAATTTTAATTTATTAACGACCATCCATGCGTCGATATCGCGAACACACTTCTCAACAATTAAAGTCGCCTGCTCCATGTCTTCTCTCACTCCCTTCTTAAAACTTAAATACAGCTGAGTGTCATCAGCATATAAATAAAAGCTGACCTTGTGGTGTCTCGCTATATCAGCAAGTGGACTAGTATACAAGGTGAATAATACAGGACCCAAGACACTCCCCTGGGGCATACCACATCGAAGTCTTCGTTGTGAAGACTGACAACCATTTATATATACCGTCTGTTTACGATCGGAAAGATAAGATGCGAACCAATCCAAGGCAGTACCAACAATACCAAACCTCTTTGACATTCGCTCGAGTAAGATACCATGGTCTACTGTATCAAATGCTGAAGAAAGGTCCAACAGCAGCAGAATCACAGAACATTTGTTGTCGATGAATCGCAAGATGTCGTCGTGAACCTTGATCAATGCAGTTTCAGTGCTATGATGGCGCTTGTAGGCAGATTGAAAGACCTCATTCAGATTATTGTCCTGCACATGATTACATATCTGGCTCGCCACAACCTTCTCTACGCACTTAGACACAAACGTCAAGTTCGAAATAGGACGATAACTCGTATAATCATCACTATCTAGCGTAGCCTTCTTAAGAAGAGGAGAGAGAGAAGCGGACTTTAAGCGTGATGGCATTATCAGGGGCACCCAACGAATCTGTTCCTCACATTATCTGTTCCCCAGAGGAATCTTGCTGGCTGGCAAAAATACGGGTGTTTCGATGAGCTGTCTGGGAAATTTTGTTATTGATAGAAGTTTGGCCTAGGAATTACTGACTTTTTGTAGCATTTCAACCCGAGCTGGCTGTAGAAACTCTGAAGACTGAGGACGACTAAACAAAAAATAATAAAAAAAAAAAATTTGATCAGCTAGCTGGGAAACCAACCAATTTTATCTAGCTGGCTGGGAAATTTCTTTTGTGTCTTGCTGGGAAAAAGGAACAGATAATGTTTTCCCAGCAACACTGAAAAACACCTGAAAATGCCTTAATAACATTTATTTTCGTTAACTGGGGTATAATAATACAAATTACAACAAATTGGTCGTTGGGTGCCCCTGCATTATGGCTTATTTAATCTTTGTAATAAGCGGAAGTAGGTCATCTAGTATGATCTTGAGGATTAACGAGGGAAGTGGGTCGAGATGACATGATTTACAAGCAATTTTTCCACATAATCCCTTCATCTCAGTTTCAGTCACCGGTGAAAACTGGTGAAATTTCACCTCACTCTGATAAAGGCTAGAATCAGGAAAATAATTGGCGGCGGCAACAGACATAGATGCCACCTCCACTCTAATATTTGCTATCTTACTTTCAAACTAGTCGGCAAAATTGTTAGCCAGTCCTTCCGTAGAGTTACTGGATGGATATTTTCTTTCAACTTTACCCTTAAGAAGAGTATCCAGAGATTTAAATAGCTCCTTCTGATCTCCTTCAAAGCCCACGATCATTTCTGATAGGTACTTGGTCTTTGCCTCGCGTATAGCATGATGAACAGTTTTACATTGCTGGATGTAGATTTCTCTGTCCACTGTTAACTTTGTCTTACGCCAGCGTCTTTCGAGCCGTCTTCTCTCTGTTTTTAGTCTTCGTATTTCATCAGTGATCCAAGGGTTCGATGGACGTAAGGTGATTATTCTCTTTTTGACAGGCGCGTGGTTATCGAGAGCCGCAATTAGTGTCGTATCATACCTTTCAACTAGTTCTTCAAGAGATGCCGTATTATTCCAGGAGAGACGTGAGCTTTGTATGTCTTCTCGAAAGCGGGACATATCAATCCGCTTAAGACTTCTATATTTGATTTCTTTCCTCTGAAAAGGTTGTTTGGCCAGCAAGATCTTGTAGCAGACAGCTCCATGATCTGACACATTAGGGACAGATACAGCTAAATTATGCACCAGATTATCCTCAGACCTAGTGATAAGCAGATCCAACGAGTGACCGTGCTTATGCGTCGGGTCCTTTACAAACTGTGTATAATCGAATGTATCAAGAAGGCGAAGAAATTTCTTGGCGTTAACATCACTTTGAACATCAACATGGAAATTGAAGTCACCAGCGATAAGTATCTTACTTCTGTCGACCGCCAACTCCTCGAGAAAATTTGTAAACTCATCAAGGAACTGCTGAATGGTAGTACGATTTCCTTCCGAAGGCCAGGAGGACGATAAACAATAATGATTCTAATCGATTTATTGGACGAGCTTAGCACCGCGTCAACGTGTTGAAATGTCCTAAATCTATCACAAGGTTTCACTTTCAGCTGCAGAGGCTGTTTGAACAGAATACCAACACCTCCACCCCGACCATCTCTAGCAAAGTGCTTGAAAGAGTACCCCCTAGGTGTTAACTGATTTATAAAAGTTAGATTATCGGCTTCTAATGGATTTAACCACGTTTCCGTGAATGCCATAATATCGATTTTGTTATCAACAACAAGATCATTTAATATTACTGCCTTGTTCTTGATAGACCTTACATTCAACAGGCAAAAATCAACCATCTTGCACGGTCTAAAGGCGGGAATAATAGGAGTACGAGGTATGGTAATTTCATTTCGGCGAGTTGCCTGTTGTTCAAACAAGAAATGATTGATATGCTCTCTTGTAGATTTGTGCACGGGTATGTGATGAATTGTTCCTCCACTGATTCCATGATTAGTACTAGCAGGTACTGTTGGGTTTTTAGGTTGCGTAATACCATTGATGGATCGAGCAACGGTACTATCGCGCCATCCTGGATTGCGTTCAACGTCACCAGAGAGGAGCAAAAGGTTCCTGCTTGCAGTCGAATTCGGATAGTAGAGAATGAGGTTTTGTGAAAAATTTAGACTTCTTGAACCGAATCCGCTTTACCACTTGACTGATTTCTATTGTAACAAGCGCATTGTTGTTCTTGGAGCACAATGATCCAAACAATGACTCATTATATCGGGTACAGAATACCAAACCTGTCACATCACTCTTCCATATGCAAATTCCAAAAAGTTCACGATCACATTGCAATTGCCTTCGATAAAATAGATTTGATCTTCTTAAATGAATAAAACTGAACCATTCACGAAATGAACTCCAACCAGCAGCAGTCCCAACAATTGACAAATGTTTGGTAGAACCAAACCAAACATCCGTCAAGCAAAAAAAAAAAACATACGTACAGTATGTAAAAGCACGCCCTCGTTGGGAAAAAACCCAGGTTGGTGTTGTTGGGGCTAACGTGCTTCTTTGATTTAATAGAACATACTATACCAAAACATTCATGCACTGTATATAAAGTAACACCTACTGGAATTACATAGGTCTCATGCCTGAAACAGCTTTGCACAGGAGGCTAATTCAAAGTGAATTTAGAAACTGCTCATTACTTCGAATTTCGATTGAAATGAAATTTAAAAGCTCATCATAAACTCTTGTGAAGCAATTAAGTATCCAAATTGAATGATCATATCAAGGATCTCATTTAGTGGCTACAGAAAATGTGATTGTGTTTACGTTGGCCAGACAGCACGCGCGCTAAAAACACGCGTCAAGGAACACGTAAAGGCCATAGCAGCATTGGTTGAAAATTCTCTTTTGGCCGAACACCATATGCTCCACAGTCGTGAAATAGATTTGGAGAATGTGGAAATTGTTGACAGGTCACCGGCGTAGCGACAAAGACTAATTCTCCAAGCGTGGCACTCCGTGCGAGATGAGAACTTTTTAAACGAACACATAGCGCTGCCTAGCGTATACAAAAACATTAACAACTTCTAGCGTCATTAATAATACTCTTGGGACTAGGGACTTGTTACCTTAAGGAATTCTTTCGAGATATTTAATATTACTATACAGGACGCCGTTAAACATTTGCATTTTTCAATCCTTTGCTGAAGAAGGCAACAGTTGTAGCCGAAACGTCCGAGACGATAAGAATTTTTAACCAGTGTAAACTTTTTAATTCCTCTTTTACCAAATTAGTGAAATTATACATTCAAGGGTAATTGATCATGTTTAAAGAAATCAGAGGAATGGCATCCTCAACTTTTTAGTGGATCATCTATGTGCGTGAGAAAATGAATAGGAATCTGAATTAATTCAAAGTAACCAATAGCATTGGTAACGCCCTTCTTGAAGCAGTTATCCCATATATATAGCTGATCTTCCACCTATAAAATTTGTATGGGAGTTTAGACGCGAGTTAATTAAGACTACTGTACAACGCATGTACTAACACAATACATATACATGTACTAACAAAATAATGCAATATTATGCTAATTTGTAGTATAAAAAAAAGATCAATTTTTTGTTCTGCTTGATGCATTGCCATTTGAACACAAACAAAGGCTTAGTAAAGACCAAATCTGTTATTTCTTATTCAACTTACCAGAAAAATAACGTTGACAAGTCTTGTATTCCTCTTCAGCAATAAATGTTGTCAATTTAAACTCAGTCAGGCCAAACTTCTCTAGAAGGTCATCTGTTACTAGAAATTGTTGAGCCATCTCATTCAAATGACCGCTTTGATAATCTTGCCACAGATTTTCGAGGATCTCCTCAGAGCCAACTTCAATAGTGATTATTAAACTTCCTGATTCAACATGAAGAATCATTGAGTTACGTACGTCTTGAACAAAACGTACGAAACCATTCCAGTCTTCTTGGTTTGAGGGGCCAACATTTCGAAGGTACCTTAAAACAATTTCATTGAGAACGGCTTGTGTAGATGGACTACTTCCGTTTCCATTATTTTCAGTTCTCAAACCAGTGTCGACTTCCTGGCTAATGTCGTGAGGTTCCCATGAATGTGCTTCTGTCCCTGTGCCGTCCTGTCCAATGCTAGGTTCAGTAATCGGCACACCATCAATTTGAAATCGGAGAGAAGCTTAAAAAAATAAATTCAAAATTAAGCCATTGGGAACCAAATCAAATTAACTTTTTCGTCCCTAAGAAAGGGAGGCTGAGCTCTGTAATTTAAAGTGCAGCATAGCTCATTTGTGATTCAGGATTTTTTGACAATTGACTGTCTGTACAGTACCTTTATGCACCTGATCAAAATCTTTTTTTTTCACAGGTTTGGGTGGGTTCCTAATTTTTGTTGGTGGGGCTAGGGAGATGAAAGAAGGTAAAAAAGGCAAAGCTGCATGCAAAATACTGACTTTTGTTCTGGCCTCTTACCACGAGCAAGTTTGATAATCTCTCTTCGGAGGGCATCACTTTGTTTGGTCCAGCTATATTTCTTGTCATATAGCATGCGCATGTTTTCAGCCTCTTCAAGACGGCAGTGCCTGTCTTTGTCCCAAATGATGTTCTTGATAGCTTTAGCCCAGACATCAGGAATATCTGAGTCGATCACAAATGCTGAGCAGAATGGAACTTGGCATAAAGCTTCCCCAAACCCAGAATTCTTGCTAACAAGAACTGGAAGACCAGCTGACAATGCCTCAAGACCAGTCAATCCAAAACCATCTGTTCTTGAAGGCATGAGCACAAGATCTACTTCACAAAATAAATGCTTTAAGCTTTCTCGGCTTTTGTCATAACCTCTAACTCTCAAGCGATTAGCTGGTAGACCATATTGCACGAAAGACTCTTTTACCTTCTCATGTTTTCCATTGGGTGCTCCAACAAAGACAAGACGAGTGTCAACAAGTGAAGCAATGGCCTTTCCTGCAATGTCAAATCCCTTTAATTTGAAATCTTCCACATCACCAAGGCCAAACACCAAAACACTGCGATGATTTCCTTCTTTGGGGACTTGCTTAACAGTACGAAATTCTTCAAAAATACCTGGAGTAAAGTCAAAAATAGTCTGATCATTTTTGCAAAACCGAAGGTATGAACGAAAGGTCTCTGTCAACTTAGGTCCTATTCCAACAACAAAGTCAGCCTTTTCACAAAGTTTCACTTCATCATTACGCATTTCTTCGCCCCTGCGAATCGGATCTGGATAACCCTCAAACATTCCCATTTCCTCTGGGTCTGTATGCACCACTTGCACCCATCTACACTGATGATGTTAAATCCAAACGCCTGCTCATTAGCGGGGTTGCATTCCTCTCTTAGGAATGCAGTTGTCAGTCTTTTTAATTAGGAACTTAGTGCTTAATTTATTCGTTCTCTTAGAGGTATTTAAGGCTTAATTTAGTCATTTCTAGGGTTTTCGATCAGTCATTTTCGCTTGTGAGTAGTTCTTGTAGTTTCGCTTTCGGCAGTTTGTTACTTTCTTCGCTTCAAGCAGTCAATATTCAGTTACCAGCTCCTAACAAATGTAAGTGTATCTTTTCGTCGAGTTTCTGTTTACGATTAGTTCATTTTACTAAGTAATTTTTGTATTTGTTTGTTTTCTAGTCTTAACCGCTTTTCGCTTTCACCGCATGGGTTGAGTTCAGTTGAATGAAGAATAAAGCGTGTTTGAATTTTATCGCTGGAGTCTTGTAGTTGTAAGAAGATCACATCGTTAAGAATTTGTCCTGAGTTTGCCGAGATTTGATGGCGGCGAAAGAAGATGGTTCCGGTGGTGGTGATGTTGTCTTTGGTGCTGCTAGCGCGGCACTAGATCAAGTTATTTCACTCGAAGACCTTCGGCGGCTGAAGAATTCCAGATCTGGATATCTCTCGGTAGTTACAGTTAAAAGGAATGAAATTCAAGTGTTGCTGTCCCGCGAAGGGAACGCCTCTCGCGTTAAAGAGAAAATGTCAGAGTTTGTCGCTGCATTCGCTGCTTTCCAGCAAGCTCATGTTGTATATATGTCGTACCTGTCTGACGAGTCGAGCATTTTGAGGTGCCATGAATCTTTCGAACGTGAGTCTGTTCGAAAGGATGACTTTATCCACGAAGTTCAAGGTTGGATTAAAAGAACTGAGGAAGTGGCGCGTTTAGACTCTCAGTTGCAACCAGAAGACTCTGCAAGTCAGATCGTGTCGAGAACCTCAGCCTCCAGACTTTCTAGTAGAAAATCTCATCGTTCTTCTCGCAGTGGTTCGCGTGGAAGTAATGTATCTTCATTGTCCGTGGCCAGAGCTAAAGAAGCTGCACGTGTAGCAGAGTTAAAAGCGGAAGAGGCGGTTCTTCAGAAGAGACAGCTACTAGAGAAACAGAAGTTTCACCTTCAACTGGAAGAAGAACGCTTAACTCTAGAAACGAAGTTGGCTAAATCCCAGGCCCGTGAACAAGCATTAACATCCATTGTAGAAGCTGTCGATCATCCGTGTCCTTTGGAACGTAAGGAGACCGCTCCTAAACCACGCTTGGTTGCTCCTGACCCCATAAATTTAGAATCGAAGCCACGTAAAGAAAACCCGCATTTTCCGGAAGAAAAGCATCGCTCTAACCCTAACCCAGAAGCAGTAGAGTGGCACCATCCCCCCTTGCCTATTAACAACGAAAGGGCTGTTTCAGAGTCCTCAGAAGTGCTTTCTTCGCCAAGCGAAAGGGCTTTTCACGAAATGTTAGGACTCCATCAGCAACAGAACGCTCTTCAACAGCAACAGAATAAAATTGTGGAGATGCTTGCAATACAACAGAAGAAAAGTTCTCTCCCTCAGCCTCGTGTCCCTATCTTCAACGGAGACCCTATGGAATATGAACCCTTTGTAAGAGCGTTTGAGAGTATAATCGAGTCCAAGACGTCAAGCAGTAGCGAAAGGCTCTATTACCTTGAGCAGTTTACTAGTGGAGATGTGAGAGAGCTCGTGCGATCGTGCCATTATCTCCCACCTGAAAATGGTTATCAAGAAGCTCAACGACTGATCAGGAAGAAGTTTGGTGATAATTACCACGTTGTAGCTGCATATGAAACCAAGGCATTGAATTGGCCCGATGTGAAAGTAGAGGATGGCCAAGCCCTAAATCGATTTGCCATTTTCCTTATGAGGTGCAAGAATGCCATGGAGAGTAGTAGGTACCTAACCAAGCTTGAACAACCCGAAACCATTAAGAAGTTATCTCTGAAGTTGCCGTTCAGTTTAAGAGTAAGATGGCGGCGCTTGGTAGATGAAATCATGGAGGATCAAGGAAGGGCTATCCGGTTTAATGACCTCGCTGAGTTTGTCGACCATGAAGCTCGCGTAGCCACCAACCCTCTCTTCGGGAAGATTGTCGAAGACTCTAGGCCTAGACCTGATACACGTCGAGGTCTCTTGAATAAAGGATCCCACGAAAAAACGAAAGAAAGACGTAGTTTTGCTTCGCATGTTAACAATTGCCTGACCTCACCTACCACCAGGGAATTGCCAAGTTCAGACTTACCTCCAGTAGAAGAAGTCTCTTGCCTTTATTGCAACGATCATCACGCCCTAGAGAGCTGCAAATCTCTTAGGAGTCGCCCCTACGGGGAACGAATCGAGTTTATGAAGTCTAAGCGTCTTTGCTTCGGTTGTTTGTCCACTGAGCACATAGCAAGGAATTGTCCGAAGCGGAAAACGTGTGCAATTGTCAATTGCACAAGAAAACATCCAACAGTTCTCCACACGAATTCTGTTGCACGTTGCCCAGAAGCTAACAATGCCACAGCAAGTTCTTCGTCTTGCGAGGAGGTTCTGCGTGTTCAAAGTGCTATGGTCAATACAGGCGGAAGAATTAGTCCCTTTGTTGGGACAGACACCTCGAGGACAGCTATGGCCATTGTTCCAGTTAAAGTATGGCCTAAAGGAAATGGGACACCTGTAATCACTTACGCCTTCTTGGATAGCGGCAGTTCTTCCACGTTTTGTACTGAAGCCCTAATGAGACAGTTAGGAGTAAATGGCCAAAGAACTTTGATTTCCTTAACAACGTTGGACAGAAAGAACAGCCTCATTGACAGTTTCGTTCTGCAAGATCTGGCTATTTCCGACCTGGAGGAGAACGTGTTTGTCAAATTGCCTCCCTTGTACACAAGACCCGAGATTCCCGTATCAAAGGAGGATATCCCAAACCAGGTTGATGTTGACAAATGGCCACATTTGAGTGGAGTGTATTTGCCGGATGTAGAAGCAGAAGTCGGTCTCCTAATAGCCAGTGACGTCCCGCAGATCCTCGATCCTCTAGAAGTGAGGCATTGTCAAGATGGCGGCCCTTACGCGTCCCGTACAATTGTAGGTTGGGTTGTGAATGGTCCCATAGGGTGTCGTAGCCACCGCTCACGCATATCCAGTTTCTTTTCTAAGGCTGACAACGATCTCAACCAGATGCTGAAGGACTACTACAATGGTGATTTCCCCGAATCCAGTGCAGATGATAAACCTGAGATGTCCCAAGAGGAGCTGCGTTTCTTAAAGGTGCTAAATAGTACGGCAGTTCTGAAAGAAGGTCATTACGAAATGGCTTTGCCATTCAGAGATCGTGAAGTCGCGGTGCCAAACAATCGGGTACAAGCTGAGCAGCGAGCGCTATGGCTGAAGCGGAAGCTCCATGGTAACAAGAACCTGTATGCTGACTACAAGGTCTTTATGGCTGGGATTCTAGAGAAGGGCTACGCCCGTGAGGTTCCTGTGCGCACGCAAGCGTTAAACTGTGTAAAATGGTATATCCCGCACCACGGCATCTACCATCCTCGCAAGCCTGGTAAAATACGAGTCGTTTTCGACTGTTCTGCGAAGTTTCGAGGAAAGTCGCTCAATGATCTGTTGCTCAAGGGTCCAGACTTAACGAACACTTTGTTCGGTGTATTGATGAGGTTTCGCCAAGAAAGGATAGCAATCATGGCGGATATAGAAGCGATGTTTTACCAGGTTAGAGTAGCCGAAGAAGACCGAACCTTTCTCCGTTTCCTGTGGTGGCCTGAGGGTAACCTGGACGAAAATCTCGAAGAGTATCAGATGGTTGTGCATTTGTTTGGAGCAGCTTCATCTCCAGCATGTTCTAACTTTGCCCTGCGAAAGACGGCAGAGGACAACAGCGACCACTTTCCAAGGGAAGTTGTAAGCTCGGTTTACAAGAACTTTTATGTAGACGATTGCCTGAAATCTTTACCATCAACTGGAGAAGCTTTACAACATGCAAGTGATTTGAAATGTTTGCTGTCAAGAGGTGGATTTCATCTGACCAAATGGGTTAGTAATAGTCGCAGAGTCCTTGATGCCATCCCTGAAGCCGAGCGCGCCAAAGAAGTAAAGAACTTGGACCTTAGTAAAGAAAATCTACCATTCGAAAGAGCCCTTGGAGTTCGATGGTGCATAGAAACGGATACTTTTGGGTTCAAGATAGACCTGAAACATAGCCCACCCACACGAAGAGGTATCCTTTCGGTTGTGAGTTCAGTTTATGATCCTCTTGGTCTCGCTGCACCGTTCGTGTTGCCAGCCAAACGCTTGCTTCAAGATTTATGCCGGGAGAAGCTAGGATGGGATGATGCGATCCCCTCAAAGTACGAGGTTTCTTGGGAACGATGGTTGGCAGATTTACCCAAATTGTCTAAATTCTCTGTCGAACGCTGCCTGAAGCCAGATGGTTTTGGTGTCATTACGTCCAGTCAGCTACATCATTTTGCTGATGCATCTGAAATCGGTTATGGGTCAGTTAGTTATCTTCGTCTTGTCAATGCCCACAATGAAGTCCATTGCTCTTTTCTCTGCGCGAAGTCACGTGTCGCTCCGTTGAAGATGATAACGATCCCTCGTCTGGAATTGTCTGCGGTGGTAACAGCTGTTAAGCAAGACAGATTATTGAAGAGAGAGTTGGAGATCTCAGTCAATGCAAGGTCGGTCTTCTGGACGGACAGTACCGCAGTTCTGCGCTACGTCAAGAATGAAACAAACCGGTACCACACCTTTGTTGCCAATAGAGTGGCAATTATTCGTGACGGGTCCCAGCCTAATCAGTGGTTTCATGTCAATGGCGATAATAACCCTGCTGATGACGCCTCGCGTGGTTTGACGGCAGATATTTTCCTTCGTCAAAGTCGTTGGTTAACGGGGCCGGCATTCCTTTGGAAGCATGACAGCATGTGGCCAGCGCAAGATAAACTATTTGGCGAGATTGCAACTAATGATCCTGAAGTGAAAAGAGAAGTTCGAGCCGGCGTGTCTTCTCTGAGCACCCCTAAAAGTCCATTATTGCAGTACGCTAGCAGATGTTCCTCATGGTCTCTCCTGGTGAAAGTCATTGCCTGGCTTTTCCGTTACAGAAATAATCTCCTCAAGGCGAGTAAAGGAGACAAACCACGAAATGGCAGTCTTATGCTTATCACCCTTGAAGAAATCCAACGGGCAGAGGGAGAAATTCTAAAGCACGTCCAACGGCAATCCTTCCCGGAGGAAACGGCAAATCCTAAGAAGCAGGTTAAGAAGAGTAGTCGCCTTTACAAGCTCGACCCAATCTTTGTGAATGGTCTGTTGCGCGTCGGTGGTAGACTTCGCAACTCTACGTTGTCTTCAGAGTCAAAGAATCAGATTATTCTCCCGAAAGATGATCGCGTGAGCAGATTAATTATCGATCATTATCACAAGGCGTGTGGCCATTCTGGAAGAGAGCATGTTTTGTCCCTCATCCGCGAAAGATTTTGGATAACTCAGGGAAGTTCAGCCGTAAAGAGTGTTCTCGCAAAGTGCGTCATATGCCGACGTTCACAAGCATCTCTTTGTCAACAGAAAATGGCTGACTTGCCAGAAGATCGCGTTCGACCTGATAGACCACCGTTCACGTCAGTTGGCTTAGATTTCTTTGGTCCGTTCCAAGTCCGTCGTGGTCGTAGTCTCGTTAAGAGATACGGTGTAATTTTCACCTGCTTAGCTATCCGCGCTGTGCATATAGAAGTTGCTTTCAGCCTCGACACAGACTCCTTTCTGTTGGCTCTTCGAAGATTTATTGCGAGAAGAGGTCAAGTAAAGGAAATCTATTCAGACAATGGCACCAATTTCACAAGTGGTGAGCGAGAGCTCCGCGATGCTATTTCAGAGTGGAACCAAGAGAAAATCCACAATTCTCTTTTGCAGAAAAATATCAAGTGGACCTTCAGCCCCCCTTACGGTTCCCATTTTGGAGGTATCTGGGAAAGATGCATACGAACCATCAGGAAGATTCTTCGGTCCTTACTTAGGGAACAAATAACCGATGATGAAAGTCTACCCACGCTAATGTGCGAGGTCGAGAGCATCCTTAACAGTCGACCCATTTCGGCCGTATCCAGCGACCCCTGCGACTTGGAGGCCTTGACTCCTAATCATTTGCTTTTACTAAAATCTGAGGCCCCCTTGCCTCCTGGTCTATTCCAGCACAAAGATCTACTTTCAAGACGCCGTTGGAGGCAAGTGCAGTATCTCGCGGATGTGTTTTGGAGAAGATGGTGCAAGGAATTTCTTCCCCTTTTACAGATTCGTCAAAAATGGGTTCGTCCAAGGAGAAATCTGGCAGTTGGAGACATCGTCTTAGTCGCAACTGAAAGTTCACACCGTAATTCGTGGCCTTTAGGGAAAATCGTTGAGGTGTTCCCTGACAAGAGAGGATTTGTTCGCCGTGCGAAAGTGAGCATGAAATCAGGTGTTTTTGAAAGACCTATTGATAAACTCTGCCTTCTGGTTGAAGGAGAAGAATGAAGTGATCCAAGATGCCAATTTTGAACGTTGTTTGACTTTAAGACTCGATTTCCAGATTGAAAAACGTTGTTTTAAATTTCTAGTTCAATATTTTCCGCCGGCGATAAGTTTCTTAGTGTGCACTTAGTATAACGCAAAACTGTACTTAACGCTCCTATGGACTGGCACGCGTAGTTTCTGTTTAGATCTGTTTCATGTAAGTGACTCGACTTAAGCTGTCTCACACTTAGGGGCCGGTGTTAAATCCAAACGCCTGCTCATTAGCGGGGTTGCATTCCTCTCTTAGGAATGCAGTTGTCAGTCTTTTTAATTAGGAACTTAGTGCTTAATTTATTCGTTCTCTTAGAGGTATTTAAGGCTTAATTTAGTCATTTCTAGGGTTTTCGATCAGTCATTTTCGCTTGTGAGTAGTTCTTGTAGTTTCGCTTTCGGCAGTTTGTTACTTTCTTCGCTTCAAGCAGTCAATATTCAGTTACCAGCTCCTAACAAATGTAAGTGTATCTTTTCGTCGAGTTTCTGTTTACGATTAGTTCATTTTACTAAGTAATTTTTGTATTTGTTTGTTTTCTAGTCTTAACCGCTTTTCGCTTTCACCGCATGGGTTGAGTTCAGTTGAATGAAGAATAAAGCGTGTTTGAATTTTATCGCTGGAGTCTTGTAGTTGTAAGAAGATCACAGATGAGACTTCCTTATGGCTTGTACCTGACGACCTAGTTTTACTCCGTGACCAACAACCACCTCAATTTGCAGATCATCGGGTGGAAAGCTAAGCCAATCCAGCTCTTCATAACCAACCAGCTGCGTTGCTTCAACAATGCTAATATTGTGCCTAAGGGCTTCTGCCTTGTCATTCTCACTGCATCGTGGCACAAAAAATGAGATTTCTACATCTGAGGATTTGGCCAACTGAATGGCTATATTTCTGTTCATGGTGGAAAGACCACCATTGCTGGATCCCCATTCAGAAGCTAAAACAGTGACTTTAACTTTACCAGATTTATTTGTCATATATTTTCCTTGAGACTCTTGTAATGCAGCTGCCATAACAAGATCTCAATCCACAGTGCAGAGTGCCTATGAATGAACAAAATATATACACTTTATTCAAAAATGGCCACCATTTTAGTATTCTTTTGTTTGCTTGAAAATTAGGCCCTGGTGCCTCGTTCAAGGTTATATATTCCTTTAAACTTTTAGTTTAAGAACGAGGCAATAAAGGCTAATTTGCAACAAATAAAACGATTCTAAAATGGCGGCCATTTTGAATAAGATGTACACGTTAAGTCTTCTTCGAAAACTAAAACAAATTGAAAAAGTCTCATTAATTTTGAATGAAACCATGTAAAATTTACTGGTTAAAAAAGTGTAAAATATTATGAAAACGCTGAAGACACTGGTCAATGTGAAGTACAACTGCAAAAGGACAGGCAATCACTGTTACTTTTGTTTCAAAGAAATGCGATGTGTTAAGGCAGGTACAAATATCGAACCGGATCAACTCGGATTAACTAGGATCGTTCACCTCAGATAGACTAAAAAAAAAATGATAAGGCCTCGAGAAATCACCCTAGCCCTAGTCTTTAACCTAACCTTGGTGAAATCGACGCAAACGTCGAATAGTTTTGGCTTATGAAACCTTTTTTTTCGCTCGATCCGAGGAGAGCGATCCGACTTGATCCGGTCTGTCTATTATGTCAAAAAGACTGCTTGAGATTGTAGATAAACTCCCTTGTAAGTTAATGGAAAACTTAACACGTGATGGCTTACCCTATACATATTGTGAAATGAGACGAAATCAAAATAAACGTGAATGAGAAGATGGGTCATACGCGTTGTTTGTCAAAATACTCCTTGTACCTCATTACAGCAATAAATTTTCACTAAGGTAAATTTCAACAAAACCTGTTCACCAGAATTATTTGGTAAATGTAATAACTACGTTATTATTGTATAGTGAAAAAAAGTGCTTATGTTGTTTTCCATTTAATTTACTGAACAAGACTTAATTCTCAAGGCATCTACGCGGGATATTTTTGTGGATGTGAGGATTATTAATGTGTGAATTGAAAAAAAGGTTGATAGAAAGAGTAATACTGATCCCCTGCAAGTGAAGTCAAGTTGAATTGTTTCAGAATTGGAGAGGATTACTCTCTCACCTCCGCAGAGACTCCCATTGTCGGTGTGCTCTTGTTTTCCCTCTCCGAGCGTCCTTGCGTAAACAGCTGCGGACGAGAGAGACTATTATACCTACAATCATTTTGAGTAGTTTAACACAATCAGGAACGTGCATAAATTGGTTGGTTTGATGGTAAGTTAAAGTTCCTAACCCATGAAAAGACGCAAACAAAATATGTGGGGTACAGCAACAACAGTTGGAAATGTTTAGAACTCTGCACGAGAAAGTAAGAGAATTCCCTGTTTGACTGACAGCAG
>NC_090890.1:24413246-24425746 GCF_036669925.1 Montipora capricornis | reverse complement strand
TTATTATATCATGTTGTGTATTGAATTTTCGAGCTTAAGGTTGAAATGTGATATGGGAGAAGTTTTTTTAGTATTGCTCTGTAAGCAGGAAGGGTTCACAGGCCTGTTGGAAGCGTGCTTGAGTTTCAACAAAATGAGCCCCAAAATCAGTGAAAACTTGTGACGCAGATGAATAATAAAGTAGCTGCTATTTCCAAAATGATGGAATTACCTGGTGATAAATAACGTCGTACGCGTCTTGGAGAGTAAATTTTGACTTTGCATAAACAAGAGTTGGGCGATTGTGATCATTGTTTTGACTTCGCTCATTTCATTGTCAAACTTTATAACACTTGACAGAAAAAAAAACTTACAAAAACCCGGTATCTTGCCAACATTTGACACAGATGCTTCGCCGTTTGGCGAGTAAACATGCCGCGGTAACTTAATCACGGCGCCCGCTGAATTCCGGCCATGTCACTTTCGATTTTGCCTTTTACTTGAACGTAGCAAAAATCTACCAAAATGTTTGTCGCTGATCGTAACTTTTTATATTCTATATTCACGGTTCAAAATTAATGTTGTTTTCATGTCGTAAATATTTTATTCTCGATCGACCGTCCCGGAAACTTCCTTCTGCTCTTTCAAAAAACTGTGTATCAATAGTTATTTGCTTTTTCATCAATATTTGTTTTGCATAAAGCAAGCTAACAAAATGTGTACCTTGCTGAGTTCGCATTTGTTAGCGTTAATAGTATTTTCGGTCAGATGCTTCTGTTTTTATGAGGGGTTTATTATTTTGGTCTCCCATCCTAACACTAACCCCGCTGAACAGGACTTGACTTCAGTGAAGTTTAATATTACAAAGCTGTCAGATGCGCAGAGGGCACACTTGTGGTGAAAAGAAGTTGTGAGGGAACTTGAAAATTATTAACATGTCAGCCCAGAAGCCAATGTTTCTCGCTTCTCTTTTATTTGTTATTCTTCAGAGACTGGAATGCTGTATTTCAATACCACACAATTCAGTGCCTTCTGATTTTCTGTAGCACGTACCACAGGCAACCCAGTGTATGCTTCACGGAAGCATCTCGTTACAATTGAAACCAGTTTGTCTGATGTTACGCTACATACTAGATCCCGCAAAGATAGACATAACGCCCACGTAATTTCCATTCAAACAACCAGTTCCAAGACATACTACCCCTATAGCTATGTCACTTGTTGAATTTATTTGCAATTGTAAACATTAAGCGATTTTCACCGGTACATTATCTGCGTTGTTTGAATGAGCAACTGGCTGCAGAAACATTTACTTGTTTTGTTTCGTACTTGGCCAATTGAAACATAGGCGCTCGGGAGGCGCATGTGACTACTCCAGAGATATGCAAGGGGAAAAGAAGTAGAATATTCTCCCATGTGAATAGGGGTGGCTGAATTGTGGGAATTGATTCACCACAGCTTCCATATCGATAGTTTTTCGACCATGGAAAAATTTACGTGCGATAGATCATTTTCACTGTCACTCAACAAAAAAATAAATTCGAAACGTTCGATGAAAAAGGCCAATAACTTGGAATGTTCCGGGAAACAAATTTTGACACCACCTCCAATTTTCAGATCTGTGCGGTACATCGTTTCTGAGTTCTCTGTCGAAGCGTTGAAATCACACAACTTTTACTTGTGTAGGTGGACCAAAGTGGACTTTACTTTGCCTTGAAAGCGCTTACTTTTCGCTCATGTGATAAAATGTATGAACACATCTCCTAATGTACTAGTACTTGAAAGGCTCAAACTGCTTAGATTCATAGGGATAGATATTTTTTTTCAATCAAAGACAGTGGAAGCCCGCCTAATGGCTAAACGTTCTCTTATAGAAAACCCTCGTTAATGCGGTCACCCGTTAATACGGCCAACGGCCACAATTTAAATCCCAAACAGCAGAGTCCTCTATAATTTCATCCCGTTAACTCGGCCACTCGCGCCAAACGCCTGTGACATGTTAATTTCATTGAACTTCGTTAGTTACCGCTGTAATCGAACAGCCGATTTACTTTACAAAGTAAAGCAACACTCCTCCCTGTTTTCATTACAAACATGATCTCGACATTACTGGAAAATCCAGTAAGGCAAATCGCGAAGGGATTAAGTCTTTGTGCTTTCATCAAAAGCACGATTGATACTTAAGTCTTTCGGTTAGGTAATTACGGCGGCTTCCGTTTTTTAGAGGCATAGTAAGCTGGGCCTGTTCTTGTTTTGATTTTAGGCTCAGAACGTACAGTACACTTAACAATTTTAAGCGTTTTACCTACTGTGCGAAGTTTCAAGTACATTCCTGTTGTTTATTAAAGAGAAAAGTTTTTCTGGAAGTGCAAATGCGATATTTGTCCTTAAGGCCCTTTTAGTCATGAATTTCACCCTACCCCCGGTAATACGGCCACCCCGTTAATACGGCCAATTTTTTTTCGGCCCGTTGATGACCGTATTAACGGGGTTCCACAGTAGCTTGGTATCATGGTGTCACCATGATAAGCTACGTAAGGTGCCAATTAGGAAATTCGAAATACTGTATTTTCGAAACGAAAGACGTCATGGAACTGGAAACTTGGAAAAAGATTTGTTTTTCGGGTATGTTCAACCTCCTATAGATGACAATTCAGAAGACCTTGCTAATTTGATGATCTCACTGTGAAACTATCTATAGTTTGACAATTACGTGCTACTGCAAAGCTTTGTTTATCTCGAAAACGGCGGCTTCCTTAAACGCGTAAACGGGCTCAATTGGTCGGTTAGAAACAAACTACGAAAGCTACGTTAAGTAACTGTTGTTTGCAGAGTCCGAACTTTGGTACCCTTCGTATGCGGATTGGCTACGAAGTGTATTCTATTGTTACATACTCATTTTAGGAAAAACTAACACGATGGCAATAGTGTCTACGCCCCATGCGGAGTAGTCACAAAAACTACCTCGTCCAAAATGTATCACCCTACTTCTCCGCCACTTGGTATTCCGAGTAAACGCTTTAAAAAAGCGTCTTGTTTGAGAGGAAAGTGCGATATTTCATTTCTAACTAAAAAGGACTGGAGCCAAAAGATGAATGAAATGATGCAGGTCATGCATCATTTCATTCATTTCATTCGTCATGGCAACACTTTTGGCTCCAGTCCTTTCTGATTAGAAAGGAAATAAGGGAGTCAGGATATGGCCTATATTTAGTGGTTATCAACCGTGCCTTCCACCTCTGCGACCCGGGTTCAACACTTTGCCCGAGATTGTATGTGGGCTGAGTTTCAGTCGATCCCAACCTGACTCCGAGGGTTTTTATCCGGGTACTCCGGTTTCCTCCCTCAGAAAAATTAACTCCCAGCCTATTCCATCTGGCTGTGGTGCTGTGCTCCGAGGTCATAAATGGGTCATGTTCAGGGGCCGAGCACCTAGTCGACAGCAAAGGTCCTTCGATCCGACCTCGTCGAGCCGCGACCTTAGCAATTTAGTTTCCGACTGCGAGTAAGGGCGTTTAGCAGTCATCCATTTATTTTGCCATTAGCAGAGACACGTACGTACGTATTCCAGTGTGCTTTACATATAACTACGTTATTGTCGCAAAATTTCACATTCGTTGGGGATATATCTCGCATTTTCTTATGGAGTACTTTCCCCAAAATAGCTCAATGATTGGCACGCCATCCTATTGACGCTACTTGTGCAAAAAAAAAAAGTCATTACTTTTAATTTACTTATTTAATGTGACTCTCTTTGAAATGAACATGACATTTTTAAGAGGCGCTGCTCTCGACTTGGTAAAGTGCAACTGACGTCCGCCATTCTAAGTGTTTAGTGGACTCGCTTGACCTTTCAAGACCAGCTTTTTGGCTTTAATTACTGGGTTGCTAAACCCAGTCGGAAGCTGTGTTTCATTCGTCGTTTTTTAGCAATTTAGTTTCCGACTGCGTTTCCTGTCACTCCCCTGCTATGTAGTGTCATTGTGGATAAATAAATGTCTGGAATCTTAAAAGAGACGAGTAATGGTCTTCGACAACAATTGCATCTTTGGCCGTCGGATATCACAAAGTGAGCTTTGTTTCAAAAATCATTTTACCAACTCTATCGTTATGTACAACACTGAAACCAGTGGAAAGTTCTGTATGGGCTTAAAAGGAATCGAACGCCTTAAATGCATCACAGTGTTTACTGAAGTCGAATCTCAGTTGTCTGGCAGTTTACATTTATTTTGTTCTCAACTCTGCAGTTTTCAGGAAAAAAAATAATTGAAGATGTGGCAGTGAAAAATTATTTGACAGAAAGCTTGTTGTCTACTTTTTGCTTCATTCATTATTCATGGCAAAGGTTCTTCAGAAAAGGGTTTAATCCTGAACTGAGAAATTTATTTGTTTGCATACTGTATGGTTTGTGACACAGATTCTTTCTTGTTTGGATGCACGCAGTTGAGATAGAAAGGGTTTTTTTTTTGTTTCCAGTAGCAAATACGTTGTTTGTTTCAATAAAGTTTACGCTGGAAATTGATTCATCGTGTTGTGCAATATTCGAGCTTACTAATTGGCATTCGTGAGTTGAAATTAAATACGCATAAAGGTGACACGAATTTATTTGAAGCCGTGATCTTTTTGGCAAATGATTATAGCTAGCCATAGTTTTTAACGTCAGAAAAAGATTTGCATAGTCATTCTAATGTAAAATGCAGTTATTGTCAATTATCCTTTTTAATTCCCTAGATTGTTTTTTAGAGTACTCTTTTTTTCAGATCAGCAGCATATTTTTTTGTACAAATCGCGTCTGGCAAATGGTTCTTTTCTTTTTTTTTTTTTTAAGCTCAGGATCACTGGGAAAATTGTAGTACGTTATTCCTTTAGTTATGTAATTATTAGTACTCAAAAAACTGGCACAATTCGAAAACCAAATTTTCGTATAAGTCGCCATCTCTCACGCCATCTGCAAACTGAAGCGCACTTCCGTCCCGCAAATCCAATAACTAGTGCCAAGCTTCCACTGTATGAAATAAGGCAATGGGTTAATATTTCTGAGAATATTCTAGATTTTGTGATGTGTGTTCCCCTCGGAACCACTGATGACGTCATCAGTTTAACACAAAATCTTTAATATCTCAGGAAGGATAGGAGATATATAAAAATGAGAAATACCATGTTTTGGTTTCTTCAAAAGATCTTTCAAATAAGCCTTATATAAACACCAATGAAATACCAAGTAAGGTTTCGTGGGAAAACATGGTATCTTCACAGGTGAACTTAACATGCTGAAAAGTGATTACCAGGTTAAGCTAAAACTTTCTGCAAAGTTAGGAAAAATTCTCTGGAGCAGATATCGATTCAGAGCCACTTTAAAAGTTCCAGTTGTGTCGGGGCTTATGAATCTGCTCCAGTGAGTTTTTTCTAACTTTTGCAGAGAATTTTATCTTAGCCTGGTCATCACTTTTCAGCAATGAGAAATGGGGATCACCGAGTTTGTTTTTGCGATATAAGCGTTTCAAGACAAAATATAGGAAGTTTTGGGAGGGCTCTTTCCTTGTCATGCTAACCAATTACGTCACATTAATGAGTGCATCTTGTTAAACAATTATTGGTGTTTCATTTGGTACCAAATATTTGCCTTTATGTAAATCAATTGGGTAGATTCAATTCTTCAGAATAATACAGTTTTTGAAAGTTCTAAAACTGGTTTGAGCCTCCTTAAAACATTCAACATTGAGCCTGAAGTGACATCAAACTGTTACTGCCACATGGCCAGTGAGGTTAAATCGTGGACAGAACTATCCATGTCTTGTCATTTCGTGCTTTTTTTCTGTCGTCTTTTCATGATTCATTTGTTCGTCTCGTCAATTTTTGTCGTCTTTTTTTGCTAACTAATAACAGAGTTAAGAGTTACTAAAAGTTACCTATGCACCAATTAACTCGAAAGTTCAACATCTCCCCCCCTCCCGCATTTGAACTTTTGAATATTGGATTTAGATTGGATCGTTCAAATTCCCGCCCCATCGGGCCAAAATGGTGTTCAAACCCTACTAAGGAACAATCGTCGTCGGGTGCTTTCGTCTTTAATAAATCTTTTGTATAAGCATGCCAACATATGTTTCTCGAGCCTTGATATGATGATTCCATTTTTAACAGACCTGAGCTACTACAAAAACACAACTTTAATATTGAAAGTATTAAAAGTAGACTGTTCACAGTCCCCTATTTTTCCGTTTGATCGTCGGGATCGAGCACAAACTTTCGCCATCTTTGTTTTTAAAAGCGAGCGCGAACTGGGGAGAGCGATATAACTACCGAGTGGGTGGGGGAAGTGGAGGGGTTTTGGCAGGAAAAATAGGGAGACTGTCCGATCTTTACTGTGACTCTGAGTGTTCAGCGAGTCCCGTTGCACCAGCAACGGCAATACCTGATTAGTCCATAACACAATGCATCTGTCAATAAAAATACAATCAAGGCGATCAAGTTTCGAAAACAACATGGCTTATCTATAGATAGAATCTCAAGAGTCTCAAGTTTTCGAAAGGCTATATTTAGGCGACTTGGTGGATTAGTCCTAAAAGAAGAACAGAAGGAAGCGATTACGCTTTTGCTGCAAGGCAAGGATGTATTGGCTGTCCTTCCTACAGGATTCGGAAGAGCCTGCTCCCTCTTTTCACGCACGAAAGGTTGTGGAATAGTTATGTCAAGTAACTGGATATCCACGCGTTTACGGCAAAACCTTGACAGCTTTTCGCTCAACATTCGACCGCAAGACCTACTGAGATTTCTCTTTTAGATGTAGTCAGGCGAGTTTGTTTACTATACAATTTGTGGAAATCTGAATTTTTTTAATCAGTATTTTACGCATTTCAATTCAAAATGTGAACGGACTTTGCCGCATCTTTCCGTAACTGAAAACATTCCTTAACAAGAGATTCGCGATGTGTTTCATTGTAAAATCAAAAATCTGGATCTATACATACAGTGGTATTAAAAACGAAAATTACACTAACCAAGTTTCGATGGTGTGACTTTCGTCGACAACTATCAGTGACAGTTGTCTCTTGAGCGCCGTGGATTCATCCCGCAACAACCGTAAGACAGGACGTGAACAATCGATGAAACCGATGATCGGAAAATCAATCGATCAATCGATGACAATCGATGCCAATTAATCGATTGATATCGATAATCGATGAACAATCGATGCACAGGTTTTTTGTGATTATCGATTTCATCGATTATCAATTTTTATCGATTATCGATGCCAATCGATCAGTTAATTGAAATCGATTGTAACTGCATACAAACAATCCGGTGAACGAATTTAAATCTCAAACATTTGTGCGTACTGCGAGTGCGTACACGTACATGCTGGAACGTGTGGGATACCGAAATTGTTTTTAACGCCAATCGATGACAATCGATGAGTTGCGATCACTTTTGTGTGAGTATCGATTGGTCATCGATTGGCCGATGCCAATCGATGCCAATTAACTAACAAGGCATCGATTGTCATCGATTGATCGATTGATTTTCCGATCATCGGTTTCATCGATTGTTCACGTCCTGCGTAAGAAGTCTCTCGACAAAGCTTGCTCAGCGGAAGGGTAAATGACTTGGAAGTTGTTGTTCTTCATCTTATTTAATACATCCACAGTTTTCTTAAAACCCTTAACGCTCAAATCAAAATCATTAGAATTAATGTGTTCCTCTCCTATGCTTGGTAACGGTACAATAACCAAACACGAGGGCCGATCTCTTCCAGAAATGCTTTTATTTTCCAATTGCTTGACAAGTCAGCAAACGGTGGTTAGTGGTTATCTATCGAGCCTCCCACCACTGCTAGCCGGGGTTTAACTCCACCAAGTCGCCTAAATATAGCCTTTCGAAAACTTGAGATTCTTGAGATTATTTCTCTAGATAAGCCATGCTGTTTTCGAAACTTGAGAGCCTTGACTGTATTTTTATTGACAGATGCATTGTGTTATGGACCAATCAGGTATTGCCGTTGCTGGTGCAACGGGACTCGCTGAACACTCAGAGTCGCAGTAAAGATTGGACAGTCTCCCTATTTTTCCTGCCAAAACCACTCCACTCCCCCCACCCACTCGGTAGTTATATCGCTCTTCCCAGTTCGCGCTCGCTTTTAAAAACAGATGGCAAAAGTTTGTGCTCGATCCCGACGATCAAACGGAAAAATAGGGGACTGTAAACAGTCTATATTAAAAGTGACTTGAAATTGAATCAGTTAAGTCGATCGATGTCAATAATTAAGTGTAAGCTTCTCTAACTCCGAAACACGGCAAACGTTGTTTAACGAGGGTACTATATAGTTATCAACGACAGAGCCCAGAGTGTTTACGACTGCGAGTATTTTAAATTGTTCCGTGTCGGTTGATTACCTCGAACAGAACAGAAACGTACAGCTTTCAGAGCTTTAACAGTGAAATCGGCGTATGAAAACGTACCATATTGAATTCACTCTATAGCATGACAAAGACGAAGTACGCAGCCAAAATTCCTTTGAAGACCTTCCTTTGAGAACAACTTTTCAAGACCTTTTTTTGTAAGTCAATCACTCAAAAAGGCCATATCTCTTCGTTTAAACACTTCCATCTCGTCCAAACACGTGTTTATAGCTGTTAGCGACTTCGGCGCCCGAAAAAAAAAAAAAAAAAAAAAAACCTGACACTTCCGGTTCAATTTTCAGCACCCCACCCAGGCAAAGGTCAAATTCTCCATTCCCCGTGCAGGGGATGTTGAAGTTTCGATTTGATCGGCGCATTAAAGGCAAGATTCATTTCTGGAAAATAAATGCGAAGCTGAATTCGTGCATGTATCTTGCTCTTGGAAGGCATTTAAATTAGCCCAGAAATTTAACTCTTAATGCGGACACCGGAAGCACATGAGCTTCTGCCGACACTTGATCAAGAAAAGGAAAAAGAATTGCGATACACAACATACAAAAATTGGGCAGCTAACTAAGTGGGCTAAGTGGACAAGCACTAATGAACCGCATGAAACCCGCCCGCTTCATTTCATTGTTTTGATAGAGAGGGTTAAATGAAACTGTTTGTACTAAAAGAACAAAACCATAAACTCTAAGGATCTTTTTAAATTCATCTGCCCTTGCCGTAAACGCTCTAATAAGCTCCCCTCTCAGATTTTACTATTGAGCTTTACAGGGGTTTTAGAATTCAGCCATCCCCCGACGCAAATCACCGCCAATTTCAAGTGTTTGCCCCCCGTATTTTTTCTGTCTCCATATTTCGAAGCAAGCTTGTTAAAACTTCCTAATCGAGACACAAAGAAAAACTAAAAAAAAGCGGTGTTATCACTACCTCACTACCTTCAAAGTAAGAGCAATTTGTGGGAATATTTCACGCCCATTTCAACGCATCAACTCTCATTCTTTTGAATGTGAACATTCACTTCTTGTTCAGTTTCCACGATGAAGTGGGCTCAGCAAACCATGCTGTGTTTCGTTTCCACCGTCGGCTAGTCAAGAGGGAAAACAGGTAACAATAATTGTAGGAATTAGAGTAAACAAAAATAATGGTATGTGCTGTGTCAGTTTGAAACCGACAAAAAAAAAACATCGCCTTGAGATGATTACCACATGTTAAGGGGTAGCCGCACTAAACGCGAAGGCGGTTTTTGTAGTGATATGTTTAACACCAAGGTTATGAGTGCTCCAAGTGTATTCCAAACAAAGGGTTGGAATACAGTCAACAATAAAGCATTTGAAATAATAACGCAAATTTTCCAAAGAAATGAGACCCCACCAATGATTTTGTAATGACTCTCCATGTACGTAGCAGTAAAGATTCTACCTCAAGTCGCCTTAATCCCATCACCATATGGAAATCACATCATTTCCTGTTTCATCTACAGTTTTTTTTTTTTGTTTTGTTTTGTTTTTTTGTTTTTTTTTTTGTTTGTTTGTTTGTGGTTTTTTTTTAGAAATTGCTGGAAAATGCATTTTTAATTGATTCTTACAACACCAAAATTTTCAGAATTTTCCCTGGTGGAGGCCCCCCAGCAGGTAGGGGAAACCCACTCCAGCACCCTCCCCTGTGTGACGAAGCCGCACCAGGCTTCGCTTGCCGCTGATGCGCTAGAGTGATCCGGCTACTTCTGAAAATCTTCCTTTCAATCTATTTCAATTTGAAGACCTGTCTTTACAGTGCCAACTTCAAACTTTATATGAGCTAGTTTCAGCACCTTCTTTCTCCTACCACGGTATACACTGTATACGAAATTTATTAAAGCCGAGTGAGGTTAAAGAAGACTGGTATTTTGACTCTCGAGTTCTTAATATATAAGGCCTCCCCCTCTATAAACCCTCCCCCCCCTACCCCTGGGGAAGTATAAATGTATCCATATGAAAATCACCCGTTGACTGGAAGTTGTTTGAGCCTTATTTTCCGCCTAAACTTAAACATTTGTGTTATTTTCAGGAGATCTGCGGGGGATGTTTACAGGAAAGATCTCTCTTGGCTTATCGCACACCCAACATGGGATCAACATGGTTCCTTTATCAAGAATGCTACACCGAATAGTGTTCATTTTGCTGTAATAATCTTTATTAGTATTTGCACACAAAAAAATCCTTTCAGCTGGATTGGACAGCTCAATCAATCTATTTCATTAAACTATGCAAATTTTAACAATATGGCAAACAGTGCACACTTCGCGTACCAATTTTAAATGAAGAGACAGCAAATGGCTAAAAACCCATACACTACTTAACTGTATTAACATTACAATAATTCGAAGCGGAAAGAAACAGAATAACTTAAAAAACAACAATGTATTATCGTTCCCCTTTAATTCTGTTTTATGATTTATTCTATTTGTTTATTCACTTATTATTATCATTATCATTATTATTATTATTATTATTATTATTATATCACTTATGTTAATAATATTGTAATAATTATGCAACGTTTCTTCAATCTGTCTATTGTGTAATGGCTCAATGTGTATTGTGAGGTTTTATTTTGTCTTAATATTGTCTCTAGATTACACAGCACGCCTCGATTAACATTTCTATAGGCGTGCAGTGTCCATTGTAAAACTTATCTGTAATTTTTGAAAATAAACTTGTAAACTTGTAAACTTGTAACTTGCAGTGACTAAAATATCCGTGTATTTATCGTCATTAAAACCTCTCAGAGAATATCAGACCTCAAATTTACGTTTTCTCGTTGATTAGGCAGCGGCATAAATTTGCTTTCCCCAAGTAAATTTTTGCATTAATGGTCTCACGTTTAGTAAGAGCTCAATTATGCCTATAAAGCTAGTCCTCTTGCGGAAGACTGGTAGACTCGAATTACGAAATACAATTAATTCAAATGGTTTCCAAGGTCGGGTTCCCTTTGAATATTCAGTGACAACACCAACATATGATTTCGGGCGCAGATTTTATATTTCTGTTACAATGCTTAAAAACTAAAGCAGCCAAACGAGGTGAACGCATTTTTAACTTATCAGCTTCCATACCTCTTTTCGTACGGGTAGAAAGTTAAATCCGTGCCTTTGGTGATCGAGAAGGAATGCACAGGATCTTTTCCTGGAACAAAACAAAATTCAACATAAAGTTTAATTACTTATAGCAGTGCGTTTCAAAGAATCACTCAAATGGAACGCGAAGCCTGCAAAGTCCGCTGTTCGTGAAGCTAAAACAGTAAACGATGCATAACATCAGGAGCGATTGCAGAATGCCCGGACACTATTGTATTATCATATGGAAAGAATACATGCCTTATTCGGTTTAAACAGGCTTGAAAGGCATTCTTCCCAAACTTGAAGTAACACTCTGCTACACCCACAATGAACTTTTGTCAACTTATGGTCTGGGGGACTGTCACGAGATCAATTAGGAAAACAGGAAGTTGTAATTTTCTTTCCAAGGCGTGAAGCGTTACGAGATGCATATCAAATGCTACTGAGCTAAACCGGCAGGGGTATTTTGCAGAAGACTAAACGCTATAAAATCGGTATTTGACGGTGATAACTGTTCATATGGCCCGCAACAATAACTAAAAGATAACCATTTTAGAAATCGGGGCTTAGACCCTTTTACTACAGACAAGCATTTCCATAATTGAAAGCTAACTACCCTGGCCCAGCTAAAAAGGAGTAGAACAGTTAAGCACGTGAAATCTGGTCAGTGTTCTGTGGTATTAAAGGCAAACGTAGATTAAAGAGTAAAACGAGTTATAACATTGGTAAATAATGTTCCCATGACAAGCTTGGTATCACAGGAAAGACCATGAAAAGGGCGAGAAAAATAATACTTATGTAACAAAGAAGCACTTTCTTCCGTGACATTGTTCCTCTGAGGGAAACTTTTTCAAGAAAAAGGAAAGGAAAGGAACTTTATTAAAGTGTCTAGTCGTTCTAGCGCTGGAGCGCTAATTGGGGACACTGTAAACTGAAATTAACAATTAAGACAAATCAAATCAAATGTTGGTTTTTAAGGAGAGGGGAAACCGGAATACCCGGAGAAAACCTCTCGGTGCAGA
>NC_090890.1:24405746-24408246 GCF_036669925.1 Montipora capricornis | reverse complement strand
TACACGTTCTGACAGTTCTTCAAGGCAGAGCAACAACGCAATTTCCTTCTAAACAGTAGCGTTGGAGTGAAAATTGTATGAATGATGCGTCATCCGATGTATAACCTACTTGATTAACTATTTAATTGTTGAAGTTGAGGTTTCAAATCCTTTGCAAAAACGGTGGACGATAAGTCTTGCACAGCGTTGGATCAGAGAAGATCGTGATCAGTCAAAACTGATTAAAAAATATTACAAGTACTACTACAAGTATAATACAAGTAGACTACTGCACGACTGATAAAAGAACACGAAAATGTATTTTTTATCAGTATATTATAGAAAACGTTTTTTTTTTAACTGTATTTTTAAAACGTAATTTATCACTCGTGCAAATCTACTTGACTTTCATAAATATTTAATTGTGACTATTGCATAAATCAGCCAAGGCCTTGATAAGTTACCAAGGTTATGGTAGCAGGGAATTTAACAATGAATGACCGGGGAAAATGGCAAAATTTAGCACTTCATAAATGCTAAATTCCCCGCCCTATTCCCGGGATTATGGAGGGGGGAGTGGGGGGAGGGGGGATTTCAGTTGACTTGTCCATTAATTGAGACAAGCGAATTGTGTTTGCAAGTTCATTTTAAATAGCAGCGAGTGAAAAAGATTGAGTTTGGATGGGAGAAATTAGGTTTCTAAAGATAAAATCACAAGAAAAATCAGAAATCTATACTCTGGAAGTCAATTAAAACTCGGTTTCTAGAAAAATGTTTCTTGAACTTCCACTCTTTTTTTCCGGATAATTGGAAGCAGTCGAATGCTTTGCTAAATTGTGCCGATTTCAGTTGTGGAGTCCCTGAAGAGGCTCGAAGGAAATAGTCCAGCAAATTGGTGCAAAATATATGAAGGAATTGTGGGATTTATGGTAAAAGCACCAAATTTGGCACATAAATAGAGACATACCTACCGCACAATGTTAGCCATGGACCCACCTAGAAAGTACTTCATAATTGCATTTTCAACAGGTCTAAAATTATATCATGGAAACAAGGCTAGGATTTTGTTTCTCTTGTAGCATCCGCAGTCCTGCATAAAAAGAGCGGCATTCCTCCGAAAGTGGAGAATTAATCAATATATTTGCTTTCCTTTGATCGTGGAGTCGTTTCAGTTGATCAGGTGACAGGTCACGTGATTGCAGGCACCGTATCGTGTCGTGACTAAAGTGAAACCTCTTTTAAGCGGCCATCCTAGGGGTAATGGCTAGTGGCCAGTGAATGGAGGTTGGCCGCTTAATAGAGGTTCGCCAGAAGAATGAGCTGGGTGATTATTTTGAAGTTCTTGGACATGTCCCAGAACTGATGGCAATATGGCTACTAAATTTCTTAAGAGATCAACAAATCAAGGCAAAGCAATTAATAAGGGAAAAGGTATAAACAGAGGTGACGGCTATGGCTTGAAAGTTCCATTTGCATGCTACTTTTTAGTTCAAGGGGAATCTGTCAAGTCAATGATTGGCTCGTGAATCGAGGCTCAAAATACGAGGATTTGAATTCAAATAAATGTAATTATTAAATAGATATACAACCAGGAACCAGGAATTCCCAATTGCTAAATATCCCTCTTTTTAAAACTGCCTCTGGACAGAGAACTTTTTATTACCGAACTGTTAGCATTTGGAATTCCTTGGAATCGAATTTAAAACTTTGTAGCAACGAAATAATTTTTAAGAAGCGTTTGAGGAACAAACTGCTAAGGGATTTTTTAGGAAGTAATTGATATTGTGATAAGTAGTTATGTAATTAATAGTGATGATTAGTTCTTTTAATAATAATAATTATGTAAATTATTTTTTTATAATTATTATTGTTCCTGAAAAGCCCCTTTGGGGAGGTTCAATAAAGTATGTATGTTTTATTCTCCATATGGTTTTAGTCAGCAGAAATCCTTCTTATCGAGCGGATCATCTTTTTCTTTATTGCACAATAACGTGAGAAGTCTACGGTGCAATCTTGACAATTTTCAGTCTCATCTTTTGGAAGAATTACAGCTACATCTCAGTGTCATCGGGATTACAGAAACTAAAATTACAAATTCTAATTTGCCCCTTGATTTTGATCCTTTAATACCAAATTATCGCTTCCAATACGTACCTACACCTCTATCGGTTGGAGGTGTGGGTATGTATATTCACAATAACTTTAATTATACAGTTATTGAAATAACATTACATGTGACGAATCTTTCCAGGCTCCGTGGGTCGAAATTCACATTGCAAAAAAATCTACTGTTATTTGTGGAGTTATTTATAGGCAGCACAATAGCGCAGAAAATTTTCTCAGTTACTTTGAGCAATAATAAAATAATAATAATAATAATAATAATAATAATAATATAATAATAATATTAGTGATAATGATAATGATAATGGTAATGATAATGATAATAATAATAATAATAATAATAATAATAATAATAATAATGACAACTTTATTTCACTACGCTAGCGACACTCAACAA
>NC_090890.1:24370746-24393246 GCF_036669925.1 Montipora capricornis | reverse complement strand
CTGATTGTAGGAGCTCGTCGATCTGACCATATGACCCCTATTTTGAGGGATCTCCACTGGTTGCCTATACCTGCCAGACTGGAATTTAAGATCCTGCTTCTTACGTTTAAGTGTCTCCACAATCAAGGTCCATCTTACCTCCGTGAGCTACTCAAGTTTCGGAATCCTTCACGGACACTTCGCTCCTCCAAGCAATCCTTACTTCAGAACTCGTACCGCCCTAATACCCTCTACTATGGTGAGAGGGCGTTTGCCTTCGCTGCTCCTAAACTGTGGAACTCTATACCTGGGCATATTAAGTCAGCCTCGTCTCTGTCAACTTTTAAAACGGCACTTAAAACTTACCTTTTTCGTCGCCACCTCCTTGATGACCAATGATACCTTTGTAGCTTAAGTGTTTCAATTTTTAATTAGTGTGGTTATTACTAATTTGCTATTGTTATTATTGTTATTATTTATTGTAAGCGCATTGAGATTTTTTAAATGCGCACCAAGAACGTTTCTATTATTATTATTAAGTTCTACGGAGCATGGTGGCTTCGCGTTGCTACCTGGAGATGCTTCAGTGGATTCATGGTTTAGAGAAATTCATGTTCCACGAGACTGGTGTGTTTATTTAGCGACTGGATTCGATTTTCGCAAAAAAAAATCGTGCTTGTTTTGGGTCGATCGGAGTTCCTACGCTGGCTTCCGTCTCCTCCCTTGTCACTATACTATGAAGGAAGGTGAACGGGGACCATTTTCCCCGAAACTTCGTGTACCTATTAAAGACAACAACAGCTCACCACATAGTAAGTTTCATGGATTTTTTATTTCCATTTTCTAGCAAATTTCCAGACCTAAACTTCGCCTCATATGTTCTCTATATTTACCGATGTGGCACACACAGTGAGCCTGGATTACCTGTGATTAGGGCTAAGCGCTTGTTTCAGTGATAAGGCCAAAGCAATCTTTTAAAATTCTAGCTTTCATTTTACGGTTCGGTTAACTACTCTTTTTACGAGATCATGTGAAGAATATAGCACTCGTGTACTGATTAAGCCTAAACGCTCTTAAAATTTTAGCTTTCATCTTGGGCCCGGTTCAGACGCCGATCTTTTCATGAGCCGAACTCAATTCGAATTTGGATCGACCCAAATTAACAAAAGTACGCCTGTTGACTCAGACACCGTTCTTTTTGGCCGTTCCTAATACAGTTCCAGTAAAAGCAGTGAAAATGGTCAGCAGTTTTCAGGAGTAGTAAATAAACATGGCGGATGCTGCTAACCTACACATCCGTCGTCCAAAATCGATGTTAATTTTACGTGCCATGTGGAAGAAAGCGGTAATTCGAAGGAAAAAGATGCAGACCGCATTGCATTTTATGTTTGCATAAGCAGCTCTCCAAGTCGCCATTTTGAGCGAGTGACGTATACAAGCTCCAGTACGCATCCTCTCTGAGGTAAACTGCTTGCGAAATACATTATAATAATTTATGCATTAGGATCGGCACAGAAAAGTACGGCATCTGAATCAAAGCCGTTCCAAAGGCGTTCCAAAGGCGATATTCCCGGCTAAGCCAGGCGGGAAGAACGGGTGAGCCGTTCCAAATTGATTCAGACGCCGACCTTTTCATGTACTTAATTCAAGGAATTAGGTTCAGCTCATGAAAAAAACGGCGTCTGAACCGGACCTTACGGTTCGGTTAACTACACTGACTGATAATAAGCTTCACCTGTAAAAACGACCAAACTAAATTTTGTCGCCATCTTCTAGTAAGAGGGAATAGCTTATTCTTATGCGCCGATCAAATCGAAACTTCAAGGACAGGAGCCGACGACGATTATTCTCTAGTAGGGTTTGACAGACAAATCCAACCACAGGGTAGGGCATTTGAACACTATTTTGATTTGGCCCGAGGGGGCGGGAATTTGAACGGTCCAATCTTCAAAAGTTCAAATGCCCGGGCATGTTGAAGTTTCGTGTTGATTGGCGCATTACGACTGGGGAGCCGCCGAGCCACTCAAACATATACCTTCCTCAGTCTTTTAAACGCTAATATATAGATTTAGCCGAGCCTAAAAGCGGCGCTCCCTGGATATTTATTCTTACTGCCTGTAGGATTAGTGAAAATAAAAGGTTTTTGGAATTGTCCGCGTTTTGGTGTTTCCGGTTACTGCTTATAATAATTAATTAAACCATTTTCTTTGCTTTCTTCTAAAGAAAAAATCATTTCCTAAATTGTGAATTCCACGGTAAATTTCACGCGAAAAACCGACTGCATGAATCATGAAGTGATGAGTGCGATATCGATTTTTCGAGTAAAATTTACTTTGGAATTCACCAGTTTGGCAATGAATTTTTCTTGAATCGCATGAGTTTTACAAGAAAACAAGCACGTCCTCAACAAGGGAATGGAAAAAGGAAAAAGCCATTTCGGAGTCAACTGTCAATAGCCAGCGAATAAGAAACCGTCAGGGAACTTTGTCAGATCAAGGTCAAAAAAGAGTTTTATTGATGTACTTCGTTTCACTTTATCGCTGAAATCAAGATCATTCACATTTTGGTGTATTTCATTGAAACAAGCCAGCATGGCTTAGAAGAAAAATCGGCAAAACAAGGCAATGCAAGCAAGAAAGGACAATGAAACTTCAAACAAGACCCGCTCCAACAAATTACCTTTAGGTGCTTTAAACAAAATTCTGAAAACACAAGCTAGTGATATTTCTCTCTAATTTTACGAGAACTCATTGCGATTACGTGTTTATAACACAAGGACGCAAACAGTTGGGCAAACGGAGTAAAAAAGCATTTATTCGCTCGCATTTTAGAGCAAAACAAACAAACAAACCAGCTATTTCTTTATGTCCAAAAGAGTACAGGTAATTGTTATTTAATTCCATTTGAGAGTAAAAATTCTAGTTTCATTCCTAAACAAAGGAAAAAAACAATTAAACTATTTTTTAAAAATACGTATCCTTAAAAATAACAAACGGTTTAGTGTCCAAGGAAAGAATTTGTGGAGTAACATCTTCCAGCAAGTTTGAGCTATTACTGGTATTCTGTTTTGTCGTTGTCGTTGTCGTTCTCTTTCTCTCTCCTTTCGTTTCTGTTCTAGTCATAGTTCTTCCAGGCATCATGCAACCTTATCAGAGCCTCTAAAGATATGCCAAAAATTGCAATACAGAGAAAAAAGCAGCTCTAAACAAATTAAAATAAACATTCAGCTTTAACTTTATATCTCTCCGATGCTTGACTTGAAGAACTGCGTAGCCACCAGTGCAAAACTGGATTGAAACCAGCGAAAAAATGCAATAAAGAAAACATTTTCCAAACTATTTTTCATCTGAGCACTGGAAGCCATTGTTGACTGTTAAGAGCTTTAGGTGACGTAGTATGGCCGCCTAGCCGCGTCGAGCCACAGCAAGCGCGCGAAAAATGAAGCCTCGTTTATGTTTAAGTGAGTTAACCTGGGTTGAGCCTGCGATCTAATCTAAAACCAGTACCTGGTCAGCGATAAACTAAAAAAAACAGCTGACCTCAATCCTCAATGAGCTCTAAGCTTGAGCGCGCGATAAGGTCACGTGACACTGGTCAGCGGATAACTTGATTTGACAGGTGTCAATTGATTTTAACACGGATGTCCAGTATCAGATGTATGCTGTAAACTAGCGTGATACTGGTCACATTGGCATACATGAAGGGGTGTACGTACGTACGGGAGTAAGGACAGACGGTCGATGACGTCATGGCTATAAAACGAAAATGTCTCGCATCCATGGGTTACCATATTCTCTTAACTATGGTGTTCCGCGCGCGCGGAGCTCCGCTAAAACGACTGTGGAGCCTCAAAGCCACTTTAGTAAATGCTGTTTGTGGAGTAACCCTGTATTCTGTAGTTGATCCAAATAAAATTTAAATGATAATATATATATTCTTGTATTTTTGTTCAGTATTTTAAAATACTTGTAACTGCGATAAATGACACTAATGAAGATTTTTTTCTTTCAATAGAGGTTTTGCACGGCAGCCATGTTGCATGGCAGGAACAATAGATTCTTTTTCCTATGGGAACTAATGTTCTTTCTTTTGCAAAACATCTTCCTTGCTCCTGCCATGGAACATGGCTGCCGTGCAAAACCTCTATTGTTTATTCGAAAAATACCTACGTTTGTCACTTTACGTTAACGATTGACCATTTTGAATAAACAACTGTATGAAGGTGCAATTGCTTGTGTGCGTTTATGCAAATTGAATTATTTTATGTCTCTAATACGCCATTGATTGTCATACTATGCAACTGGGTTTCTATTGGTGTTAATGATTAACCATTGCGCGAGATTGAAAGTGTATTTGATATTTTTGATTGTCCAAAGATGCAATTGTTCATAATGTTGATGCTATTGCATGTTAATACATATGCAAATAGCGTTATTGAACGTTCGTTCGCGTTAATGAAGTTCATGGAAGTGCTATTGAACGTATATTTGCCGTATAGTTTCAACTGTTGACGTAAATGAATGTATAGTTTGCGTAAATGAACAGCAGAAGGTGTAACCTGGCTGCCAAACTGTGGAGCGATGTTGCACCGAGAGAAGCCGGAACCTGTTTCGTTTGATTGATTCGTAAGAGCTCAATAAAACCTCTGAAATGATGCTCTCTGCTGATTCTTTTGATCGATGTGGTCCATTTTGTTAAAGCTTCACTCCGGCCAAACGCTGTTTACATAAAGCAACGGGAGAAATCGAATGATTTATTACTTGAGGCCTTCACTCCCCTTTGAATTAATTCGACAAATAGTATAGACAGTATAGACTACTAAAGTTGTCTGACATACGTTTAAAACCTACAATTTAATGGTAACGGTTGGGAAAAAATCCCGCACAATATGAAGAGGAAATAGAACTCACGTCAGGGCGAAGCAATTACCTGTGATTTCCTCGATCCTCTTTCGGTTTTACTTCATTATTAAAATATGACTTTTGTACACTGCTTCACGTAATCTTAAAAGTCGACAAAAGAGACGTTCTGTCGTTTCTTCCAAATCCTACCATGTTTAATACTCCGAAGTTCTAAGAATACACTATGAAAAGATAAACAATCAACATCGATCCAAGCGACTTGGCGTGGGCTTCTGTTTAAGCTTCTCGCCCAACAAATATCTTTCTTACCTTTTCTGCAAATCGTACTCCCGCAGGATTATTCAGTGTAACCTTTGCCAGAGACATTTCAGTTCCCTCGGAGCTAGAGGAGACAATGATAATCTAAAAGCGAACATAAAAATGTAAACACAACATTGTTCGTGGAAGTTTACGCTAATTTTCACTTACCGCTTCTTGACACTGAATGAACAACGGGTTACAAAAATACAAAATGTATAAATTAGATTTGAAGTGCTTTGTCCAACTTTAAGATACTTGATCAGTTCCTTGCCAACCAAAATGAAACGCGATGGGTGTAAAACACACACCTTTTTCCGTTCATTAACCGGAAACCGATATTCATTCAAGCGAAAAAGCAGTGCAACCACTTCCCGTATAGTTGAGAAATCCTTGCGATCAAAATCATAAGAAAATAAGTTAGAGGGAAATTCTCGTATCTATAAACAGGGCCAGCGAACGTTGGTAAGCAACGTTTTCTTTTGTTAATAGTTGTATTGTTTTACGTAAATTTGTCATTCTAGCGAGAGCTGTAGTTAGATTTCGACCGCTCAAATGTCGCTATGACCACCAGCACATGGCATGATCATTTTTGAGCTTCTAAGCTATAAACGCAACGAATTTAGTGATTTCTTAATGTAATTATTTTAGTTGACCGCTTCGCTTCGAGTTTATGAAAACGCCCCGAGGCCACAAGATTAGGAATAAAGTAAAGAGTGTTCTACACTGGCTTGCTTTTAGGAGTTTCGACTGCGCGTGCAAGCAACCCGGGAGAACGAGAATTTGAATTATGGCTTAAGAAACCATGATTACAATTAGAGCGAACAGGCATAAAATAATACGAACGGAGTTTCAAAAGTGCGATGGAAAGTTCGTTAATTAAGGTTTTTAGCATAGAATTTGGCAATCATGAATATGTTTGTGCAGGTCCATAAGCGTTTTCGAACTTTCATTAGCGTCTTTGTGCAATCAAAAAAAAAATCACATTCAACAACGTTTTTTGGACATTCATTAGCGCATTACATTATGACTCTACTTTTCCACTTGGAATAGTATGATTTTAACTTTCTTTACATTTCATACAACCCGTGAATAATACTCTTAAAGAGCCACAATGTATTGCATAATGAATGCCCATAAAACGTTATTAAATGTGTGAATTTGTTTATTGATTGCATGTTTTTCAGTGTTTTGTTTATTGACTGGGGTTTATTGATTGATTTACAATGTAAAGAGTCTTATTCACGGGTTGCACAAAATGTAAAAAGAGTTGAAATCTGAAATCATACAACTCCAAGTGGAGAAGTAGAGTCACAGTGTATTGCGTTAATAAACGTGCAAAACACGTTATTGAATATGTGAGTTTCTTTACTGATTGCGCAAAGACGCTAATAAAAGTTCGAAATGCTTATGACCCAGCAAAAACATATTCATGATTGTCAAATTCTAAGCTATATACGTTAAATAACGTTCCATCGCGTTCTTGAAACTCCGTTCGTGTTATTGTATGCCTGTGCGCTCTAATGAGAATGTATTTTCCCTTGAATGAATATCCCTTTGCGGTTAATGAACAGCAAAAGGTGTAATATATTCCTCAGGAAAAATAGCGAGATTTATTAATATTAGAAAGAAATAAACATCCTAAGGTCACGCTTACTTAGGAAGGATTACGTTTTTGCAAACGTTGGCCGTGTAGCACTAAAATTTGAAGAGACTTAACTGATTAGAGTGTAATGTCAAGTGCTAAGTTTCTACCTCATATGAACCATGTGAACGTTAGCCCTGCTAATAGAGATGGGTCCACTCAAGGACAGAGAAAAACTCTGACCAGGGTGGGAATTGAATCCACGACCTTCGGGTTAGATCACCGCTCCTCTACCGACTGAGCACAAGGTCAGACGGGAGCAGGCCGTGGGAACTGAAGATGTTAAAGTCACTGCAATGAACATATACAATTACAAGGAAGGATTACGTTTTTGCAAACGTTGGTGTAGCACTTATATTTGAACAGACTTGACTGATTAAAGTAGTGGAATTGAACCCACGACCTTCGGGTTAGATCACCGCTGCTGCTGCTGCTGGGTCCGCGTGGGTTCAATTTCCACCCTGGTCAGAGTTTTTCTCTGTCCTTGAGTAGGCCCATTTCCATTAGTAGGGCTAACGCTTACATTGTTCAAATGAGCTAGGAACTTAACACTTCACATTACACTCTAATCAGTTAAGTATGTTCACGCTTACTCACTCACTCACTCACTCTATTTTCGTATTTCGTATTTCGTATTTTCGTATTTTCGTATTTCGTATTTCGTATTTTCGTATTTCGTATTTCGTATTTCGTAATACGTAATACGTATTTTCGTATTTTCGTATTTCGTATTTTCACCTCTATTTTCGTATTTCCCAGTCTGCGAATACAGACTGGGAAATACGAAAATAGAGGTGCACCAATCCCAGTAGATGGAAGAACGTGTTTAGTCTGCAATAGAGGCTATATAGAAGATGAGCGGCACTTCTTGATGTATTGCCCAGGGTACGATAACATTAGAAATGAGCTCCATTCTCTCCTTTCAACACACGATGTTGTTTTCAAAAGCCTTAATGATGAGGATAAAATTAGGTATTTACTTACCCTAGAAAACGAAAGCACTTCAAAGATAATAGGTAAATACACATATTTAATGTTTCAGAAGAGAAAAGACTTCCTAAATGCAAAATAATTAAAATAATAATTTTATACCAATTGTATTACAAGTAATTGTATGATCTTTTTAGTTAATTAGTTATTCAAGTAGATATCATCACCTTTATTGTAACGAGACCGATACCTCCCTTTGGAGAGTAAGGCGCAATAAAGATTTACTGTTTACTGTTTACTCACTCACTCACTCACTCACTCACTCACTCACTCACTCACTCACTCACTCACTCACTCACTCACTCACTCACTCCATTCTCTCCTTTCAACACACGATGTTGTTTTCAAAAGCCTTAATGATGAGGATAAAATTAGGTATTTACTTACCCTAGAAAACGAAAGCACTTCAAAGATAATAGGTAAATACACATATTTAATGTTTCAGAAGAGAAAAGACTTCCTAAATGCAAAATAATTAAAATAATAATTTTATACCAATTGTATTACAAGTAATTGTATGATCTTTTTAGTTAATTAGTTATTCAAGTAGATATCATCACCTTTATTGTAACGAGACCGATACCTCCCTTTGGAGAGTAAGGCGCAATAAAGATTTACTGTTTACTGTTTACTGTTACTACCACTCACGACTGATAGGACAATGATCTGAGTAGGTTGTCAAGGCTTGAACTTGAAATCCTAATATCGTCTTTATAAGGTCTTCACTTGCTAGTGCGTAATCGACTGTGCTTGCCCCATTAGTTTGATAGCAAGTGTATTTTCCATCGAGATCACCTGTTAACCTGCCATTCAAAATTCGCAATCTATTTCCTATGCATAATCGTAATATTTCTCTTCCTACTTTGTTGATTGTGTAGTCCGCGTTGTTTCGCTTTGGGCAATCCGTGTCTCGATTGTAGGTATTATGAATTGTTAAAAAGTCATCCGCATCGTTTTCAATGAAATCGTTTAATGTCCCCGTTCTCGCATTGAAGTCACCAAGTAAAAGAACTTGGCCTTGGGTAGAGTACTTATGAATTTCTTTTTCTAAGATACTGATAACGTCTTCTCCTGCCTTTCGTTGTGATTGTAGTGGGGGTAGATAAACTGCAGCCAGGAAAATGTCTGCCTGGAGTCCGCATTGTCCTATCAGTCTAAAATTAACTCCCTCCCGCTCTCACATGGTAAAAGACAATGCACCTAGACAACCACTATGCAAAGCGGCACCTACTCAAAAGAACTTTAAAAAGTTTCTTTGGAAGGCAGATTCAAAAGACAAATTTCTCAGTGCATTATCCAATCCTAATGTTCAAAGATTATTTGATTCCTTCAACTCAGAACACCACGCATCAGTAGACGATGAAATCTCGCAATTTAACCAAATTATCAATTCGGTGGCCAAATCATGCCTAGCGACATCGCGGAAAACATCTAAAACTACCAAAGAAAAGAAACCATGGTACGATCACACCTGCAGACAGTTAAAGAAACAACTGCAACAATTAGTAAAGAAAATTAACCCCAGTTCTCACCAATCACTACGACAAGATTATTTTGTTCTTAAAAAGAAATACAAAAAGCATGTCAAAATGATGCATAAAAGATACAAAAACCAAATAGTAAATGAAATTAATGCTTTACACCCAAAACACAGTCAAGATTTCTGGAGGTATATTAATCAACTTAGAAAAAGCGATGCTGTCGAAGAGGAAACCTCTGTTTCGTCAGAAGATTGGATATGTCATTATCAGAAATTATTATATGATAGCCAGGAACCGCACACCACTTTGGACTTTTCAAATGAAGATATGGACTGGGAAAACGAAAATTCACCGAATAACGACATTTTAGGGCAGCCTATTACGACCAACGAAATCCATGAACAAATATCAAAACTCAAGTTGAAGAAAGCTTCGGGTATGGATTCTATCCTTAACGAAATGATTAAACACGGACGCTATTATCTAATGCCTTCATTAGAAAAACTGTTCAATGATATACTAGACAGTGGAACATTCCCAACCCATTGGAACATAGGTGTTATAAAACCGATATATAAAAGAAAGGGTGATAAGCGGTCTCCAGCAAATTATAGAGGAATCACATTGACGAGCTGTTTAGGAAAACTATTTACATCAATCTTACAATCCAGGCTGAACAAGTTTATCGAACAACATAACATCCTCAATCCAGAACAGTTTGGATTTCGCCCAAATTCCCGAACAACAGATAGTTTATTCATCCTACAGCAACTCATTAATAAGCAATAAAGATTTACTGTTTACTGTTTACTCACTCACTCACTCACTCACTCACTCACTCACTCACTCACTCACTCACTCACTCACTCACTCACTCACTCACTCACTCACTCACTGGGTGATACAGGGTGATAAGCGGTCTCCAGCAAATTATAGAGGAATCACATTGACGAGCTGTTTAGGAAAACTATTTACATCAATCTTACAATCCAGGCTGAACAAGTTTATCGAACAACATAACATCCTCAATCCAGAACAGTTTGGATTTCGCCCAAATTCCCGAACAACAGATAGTTTATTCATCCTACAGCAACTCATTAATAAGTATACAAAACAACATAAGAAACTTTATGTTGGCTTCATCGATTATGAAAAAGCGTTTGATAGCGTGTGGCAGTCCGGGCTGATCTATAAAATCTACCAATATGGAGTTAAAGGCAAATTCTTTAAAGTCATTAAATCCATGTATTCGTCGATTAAAAGTTGCGTCAAAACTGATGAAAGCTCTATCACAGAAATGTTCTCATGCAACAAAGGAATAAGGCAAGGTGATGGCTTAAGTCCAGTTTTATTTTCATTATTTATGAATGACTTACCGCAATACTTTAGGGACAACCATTGTCCAGGAGTAATGATTGGAAGCCATTCTCTAAATTGCCTCATGTATGCTGATGATTTGTTAGTTTTAAGTCCCTCTCCAGAAGGACTACAGAAATCGATTAACGTCATTAAAAAGCACGCAGAGGAATGGAAGCTGAAGGTGAATACCAACAAATCAAATATCATCATCTTTAGTGGGAACGGTCAAACCAAAAACAAGGAAATTTTCCAATATGGTTCAGAAGCATTACCTATCGTCGACAAACAAACATATTTGGGAATAGAAATGACCTCATCTGGTCGCTATACCTACGCAAGAGACATCCTTAGCAAAAAAGCTTATAAAGTTCTTGCGACAGTGAAACGATTGTTCTCCAATTCGGATACGACCACAATTACAATTAAGAATAAGCTTTTTGATGCCCTTGTCAAACCTATACTACTATATGGATGCGAAATATGGGGACCGGAGCTATTATCATATAAGACCCATTTTGACAAAAGCACTATCGAACAAGTCCATATCAAGTTCTGTAAACAAACACTAAATACCCCATGGTACACAGAGAACATTGCCTGTAGGGCAGAACTTGGACGGTACCCTTTAAGTATAGACATAAAAGCTTCAATATTTAGTTACTCGCTTAGATTACAGCATAAAACAGTCAATCCTCTATTAAAGGAAGCCTTTCATCACGCAAAAAGTCACAGCCAATTTTTTGATGTATTAAATAATGACGAAACTATACGAATGCACTCTATAGGCAATACATCAAGCCAACTACACATTAAGAATGCTCGTTCCTCCATAAAGAATCAGCTTAAAAAGGACTACATTCGAAATTGGCTGAAGGCTCGCAACAACACTTCCGAAGGCTCTAGAGAGAAATTTACACACAAAGAAGTCAAATTCGACTACCAATTGGAAGACTATCTCAAAACTATCAGAAACCCAGCACATAGAATAAGTATGACAAAATTGCGTCTGGGGGTTCATAGCTTGCGAATACAGACTGGGAAATACGAAAATAGAGGTGCACCAATCCCAGTAGATGGAAGAACGTGTTTAGTCTGCAATAGAGGCTATATAGAAGATGAGCGGCACTTCTTGATGTATTGCCCAGGGTACGATAACATTAGAAATGAGCTCCATTCTCTCCTTTCAACACACGATGTTGTTTTCAAAAGCCTTAATGATGAGGATAAAATTAGGTATTTACTTACCCTAGAAAACGAAAGCACTTCAAAGATAATAGGTAAATACACATATTTAATGTTTCAGAAGAGAAAAGACTTCCTAAATGCAAAATAATTAAAATAATAATTTTATACCAATTGTATTACAAGTAATTGTATGATCTTTTTAGTTAATTAGTTATTCAAGTAGATATCATCACCTTTATTGTAACGAGACCGATACCTCCCTTTGGAGAGTAAGGCGCAATAAAGATTTACTGTTTACTGTTTTACTCACTCACTCACTCACTCACTCACTCACTCACTCACTCACTCACTCACTAAACCGACGAAACAAACCGTCTCGAATACCAAATTGAACATTAAATCAATTAAATCTAAGCTATCCAAATTTGATATTATCTGTCTCCAAGAAACATGGGCAAAAGACGAGACATTAACTTTTCAAGGGTACACAGTGTACTCAACCGTTAAAAACACCGTAAGCAGACGAGGCCAAGCAGGGGTATCGGTATTAATTCGAGACTATCATCAAAATTTTGTTTCTCGTATACACAGTGATTCCCCCAACATAATTTGGTGCCGATTACATAAGCAATTGCTTGGACTCCAGGCAGACATTTTCCTGGCTGCAGTTTATCTACCCCCACTACAATCACAACGAAAGGCAGGAGAAGACGTTATCAGTATCTTAGAAAAAGAAATTCATAAGTACTCTACCCAAGGCCAAGTTCTTTTACTTGGTGACTTCAATGCGAGAACGGGGACATTAAAACGATTTCATTGAAAACGATGCGGATGACTTTTTAACAATTCATAATACCTACAATCGAGACACGGATTGCCCAAAGCGAAACAACGCGGACTACACAATCAACAAAGTAGGAAGAGAAATATTACGATTATGCATAGGAAATAGATTGCGAATTTTGAATGGCAGGTTAACAGGTGATCTCGATGGAAAATACACTTGCTATCAAACTAATGGGGCAAGCACAGTCGATTACGCACTAGCAAGTGAAGACCTTATAAAGACGATATTAGGATTTCAAGTTCAAGCCTTGACAACCTACTCAGATCATTGTCCTATCAGTCTAAAATTAACTCCCTCCCGCTCTCACATGGTAAAAGACAATGCACCTAGACAACCACTATGCAAAGCGGCACCTACTCAAAAGAACTTTAAAAAGTTTCTTTGGAAGGCAGATTCAAAAGACAAATTTCTCAGTGCATTATCCAATCCTAATGTTCAAAGATTATTTGATTCCTTCAACTCAGAACACCACGCATCAGTAGACGATGAAATCTCGCAATTTAACCAAATTATCAATTCGGTGGCCAAATCATGCCTAGCAACATCGCGGAAAACATCTAAAACTACCAAAGAAAAGAAACCATGGTACGATCACACCTGCAGACAGTTAAAGAAACAACTGCAACAATTAGTAAAGAAAATTAACCCCAGTTCTCACCAATCACTACGACAAGATTATTTTGTTCTTAAAAAGAAATACAAAAAGCATGTCAAAATGATGCATAAAAGATACAAAAACCAAATAGTAAATGAAATTAATGCTTTACACCCAAAACACAGTCAAGATTTCTGGAGGTATATTAATCAACTTAGAAAAAGCGATGCTGTCGAAGAGGAAACCTCTGTTTCGTCAGAAGATTGGATATGTCATTATCAGAAATTATTATATGATAGCCAGGAACCGCACACCACTTTGGACTTTTCAAATGAAGATATGGACTGGGAAAACGAAAATTCACCGAATAACGACATTTTAGGGCAGCCTATTACGACCAACGAAATCCATGAACAAATATCAAAACTCAAGTTGAAGAAAGCTTCGGGTATGGATTCTATCCTTAACGAAATGATTAAACACGGACGCTATTATCTAATGCCTTCATTAGAAAAACTGTTCAATGATATACTAGACAGTGGAACATTCCCAACCCATTGGAACATAGGTGTTATAAAACCGATATATAAAAGAAAGGGTGATAAGCGGTCTCCAGCAAATTATAGAGGAATCACATTGACGAGCTGTTTAGGAAAACTATTTACATCAATCTTACAATCCAGGCTGAACAAGTTTATCGAACAACATAACATCCTCAATCCAGAACAGTTTGGATTTCGCCCAAATTCCCGAACAACAGATAGTTTATTCATCCTACAGCAACTCATTAATAAGCAATAAAGATTTACTGTTTACTGTTTACTCACTCACTCACTCACTCACTCACTCACTCACTCACTCACTCACTCACTCACTCACTCACTCACTCACTCACTCACTCACTCACTCACTCACTGGGTGATACAGGGTGATAAGCGGTCTCCAGCAAATTATAGAGGAATCACATTGACGAGCTGTTTAGGAAAACTATTTACATCAATCTTACAATCCAGGCTGAACAAGTTTATCGAACAACATAACATCCTCAATCCAGAACAGTTTGGATTTCGCCCAAATTCCCGAACAACAGATAGTTTATTCATCCTACAGCAACTCATTAATAAGTATACAAAACAACATAAGAAACTTTATGTTGGCTTCATCGATTATGAAAAAGCGTTTGATAGCGTGTGGCAGTCCGGGCTGATCTATAAAATCTACCAATATGGAGTTAAAGGCAAATTCTTTAAAGTCATTAAATCCATGTATTCGTCGATTAAAAGTTGCGTCAAAACTGATGAAAGCTCTATCACAGAAATGTTCTCATGCAACAAAGGAATAAGGCAAGGTGATGGCTTAAGTCCAGTTTTATTTTCATTATTTATGAATGACTTACCGCAATACTTTAGGGACAACCATTGTCCAGGAGTAATGATTGGAAGCCATTCTCTAAATTGCCTCATGTATGCTGATGATTTGTTAGTTTTAAGTCCCTCTCCAGAAGGACTACAGAAATCGATTAACGTCATTAAAAAGCACGCAGAGGAATGGAAGCTGAAGGTGAATACCAACAAATCAAATATCATCATCTTTAGTGGGAACGGTCAAACCAAAAACAAGGAAATTTTCCAATATGGTTCAGAAGCATTACCTATCGTCGACAAACAAACATATTTGGGAATAGAAATGACCTCATCTGGTCGCTATACCTACGCAAGAGACATCCTTAGCAAAAAAGCTTATAAAGTTCTTGCGACAGTGAAACGATTGTTCTCCAATTCGGATACGACCACAATTACAATTAAGAATAAGCTTTTTGATGCCCTTGTCAAACCTATACTACTATATGGATGCGAAATATGGGGACCGGAGCTATTATCATATAAGACCCATTTTGACAAAAGCACTATCGAACAAGTCCATATCAAGTTCTGTAAACAAACACTAAATACCCCATGGTACACAGAGAACATTGCCTGTAGGGCAGAACTTGGACGGTACCCTTTAAGTATAGACATAAAAGCTTCAATATTTAGTTACTCGCTTAGATTACAGCATAAAACAGTCAATCCTCTATTAAAGGAAGCCTTTCATCACGCAAAAAGTCACAGCCAATTTTTTGATGTATTAAATAATGACGAAACTATACGAATGCACTCTATAGGCAATACATCAAGCCAACTACACATTAAGAATGCTCGTTCCTCCATAAAGAATCAGCTTAAAAAGGACTACATTCGAAATTGGCTGAAGGCTCGCAACAACACTTCCGAAGGCTCTAGAGAGAAATTTACACACAAAGAAGTCAAATTCGACTACCAATTGGAAGACTATCTCAAAACTATCAGAAACCCAGCACATAGAATAAGTATGACAAAATTGCGTCTGGGGGTTCATAGCTTGCGAATACAGACTGGGAAATACGAAAATAGAGGTGCACCAATCCCAGTAGATGGAAGAACGTGTTTAGTCTGCAATAGAGGCTATATAGAAGATGAGCGGCACTTCTTGATGTATTGCCCAGGGTACGATAACATTAGAAATGAGCTCCATTCTCTCCTTTCAACACACGATGTTGTTTTCAAAAGCCTTAATGATGAGGATAAAATTAGGTATTTACTTACCCTAGAAAACGAAAGCACTTCAAAGATAATAGGTAAATACACATATTTAATGTTTCAGAAGAGAAAAGACTTCCTAAATGCAAAATAATTAAAATAATAATTTTATACCAATTGTATTACAAGTAATTGTATGATCTTTTTAGTTAATTAGTTATTCAAGTAGATATCATCACCTTTATTGTAACGAGACCGATACCTCCCTTTGGAGAGTAAGGCGCAATAAAGATTTACTGTTTACTGTTTACTGTTTACTCACTCACTCACTCACTCACTCACTCACTCACTCACTCACTATACGAATGCACTCTATAGGCAATACATCAAGCCAACTACACATTAAGAATGCTCGTTCCTCCATAAAGAATCAGCTTAAAAAGGACTACATTCGAAATTGGCTGAAGGCTCGCAACAACACTTCCGAAGGCTCTAGAGAGAAATTTACACACAAAGAAGTCAAATTCGACTACCAATTGGAAGACTATCTCAAAACTATCAGAAACCCAGCACATAGAATAAGTATGACAAAATTGCGTCTGGGGGTTCATAGCTTGCGAATACAGACTGGGAAATACGAAAATAGAGGTGCACCAATCCCAGTAGATGGAAGAACGTGTTTAGTCTGCAATAGAGGCTATATAGAAGATGAGCGGCACTTCTTGATGTATTGCCCAGGGTACGATAACATTAGAAATGAGCTCCATTCTCTCCTTTCAACACACGATGTTGTTTTCAAAAGCCTTAATGATGAGGATAAAATACGGTATTTACTTACCCTAGAAAACGAAAGCACTTCAAAGATAATAGGTAAATACACATATTTAATGTTTCAGAAGAGAAAAGACTTCCTAAATGCAAAATAATTAAAATAATAATTTTATACCAATTGTATTACAAGTAATTGTATGATCTTTTTAGTTAATTAGTTATTCTAGTAGATATCATCACCTTTATTGTAACGAGACCGATACCTCCCTTTGGAGAGTAAGGCGCAATAAAGATTTACTGTTTACTGTTTACTCACTCACTCACTCACTCACTCACTCACTCACTCACTCACTCACTCACTCACTCACTCACTCACTCACTCACTCACTCACTCACTGGGTGATACAGGGTGATAAGCGGTCTCCAGCAAATTATAGAGGAATCACATTGACGAGCTGTTTAGGAAAACTATTTACATCAATCTTACAATCCAGGCTGAACAAGTTTATCGAACAACATAACATCCTCAATCCAGAACAGTTTGGATTTCGCCCAAATTCCCGAACAACAGATAGTTTATTCATCCTACAGCAACTCATTAATAAGTATACAAAACAACATAAGAAACTTTATGTTGGCTTCATCGATTATGAAAAAGCGTTTGATAGCGTGTGGCAGTCCGGGCTGATCTATAAAATCTACCAATATGGAGTTAAAGGCAAATTCTTTAAAGTCATTAAATCCATGTATTCGTCGATTAAAAGTTGCGTCAAAACTGATGAAAGCTCTATCACAGAAATGTTCTCATGCAACAAAGGAATAAGGCAAGGTGATGGCTTAAGTCCAGTTTTATTTTCATTATTTATGAATGACTTACCGCAATACTTTAGGGACAACCATTGTCCAGGAGTAATGATTGGAAGCCATTCTCTAAATTGCCTCATGTATGCTGATGATTTGTTAGTTTTAAGTCCCTCTCCAGAAGGACTACAGAAATCGATTAACGTCATTAAAAAGCACGCAGAGGAATGGAAGCTGAAGGTGAATACCAACAAATCAAATATCATCATCTTTAGTGGGAACGGTCAAACCAAAAACAAGGAAATTTTCCAATATGGTTCAGAAGCATTACCTATCGTCGACAAACAAACATATTTGGGAATAGAAATGACCTCATCTGGTCGCTATACCTACGCAAGAGACATCCTTAGCAAAAAAGCTTATAAAGTTCTTGCGACAGTGAAACGATTGTTCTCCAATTCGGATACGACCACAATTACAATTAAGAATAAGCTTTTTGATGCCCTTGTCAAACCTATACTACTATATGGATGCGAAATATGGGGACCGGAGCTATTATCATATAAGACCCATTTTGACAAAAGCACTATCGAACAAGTCCATATCAAGTTCTGTAAACAAACACTAAATACCCCATGGTACACAGAGAACATTGCCTGTAGGGCAGAACTTGGACGGTACCCTTTAAGTATAGACATAAAAGCTTCAATATTTAGTTACTCCCTTAGATTACAGCATAAAACAGTCAACCCTCTATTAAAGGAAGCCTTTCATCACGCAAAAAGTCACAGCCAATTTTTTGATGTATTAAATAATGACGAAACTATACGAATGCACTCTATAGGCAATACATCAAGCCAACTACACATTAAGAATGCTCGTTCCTCCATAAAGAATCAGCTTAAAAAGGACTACATTCGAAATTGGCTGAAGGCTCGCAACAACACTTCCGAAGGCTCTAGAGAGAAATTTACACACAAAGAAGTCAAATTCGACTACCAATTGGAAGACTATCTCAAAACTACCAGAAACCCAGTACATAGAATAAGTATGACAAAATTGCGTCTGGGGGTTCATAGCTTGCGAATACAGACTGGGAAATACGAAAATAGAGGTGCACCAATCCCAGTAGATGGAAGAACGTGTTTAGTCTGCAATAGAGGCTATATAGAAGATGAGCGGCACTTCTTGATGTATTGCCCAGGGTACGATAACATTAGAAATGAGCTCCATTCTCTCCTTTCAACACACGATGTTGTTTTCAAAAGCCTTAATGATGAGGATAAAATTAGGTATTTACTTACCCTAGAAAACGAAAGCACTTCAAAGATAATAGGTAAATACACATATTTAATGTTTCAGAAGAGAAAAGACTTCCTAAATGCAAAATAATTAAAATAATAATTTTATACCAATTGTATTACAAGTAATTGTATGATCTTTTTAGTTAATTAGTTATTCAAGTAGATATCATCACCTTTATTGTAACGAGACCGATACCTCCCTTTGGAGAGTAAGGCGCAATAAAGATTTACTGTTTACTGTTTTACTCACTCACTCACTCACTCACTCACTCACTCACTCACTCACTCACTCACTCACTATACGAATGCACTCTATAGGCAATACATCAAGCCAACTACACATTAAGAATGCTCGTTCCTCCATAAAGAATCAGCTTAAAAAGGACTACATTCGAAATTGGCTGAAGGCTCGCAACAACACTTCCGAAGGCTCTAGAGAGAAATTTACACACAAAGAAGTCAAATTCGACTACCAATTGGAAGACTATCTCAAAACTATCAGAAACCCAGCACATAGAATAAGTATGACAAAATTGCGTCTGGGGGTTCATAGCTTGCGAATACAGACTGGGAAATACGAAAATAGAGGTGCACCAATCCCAGTAGATGGAAGAACGTGTTTAGTCTGCAATAGAGGCTATATAGAAGATGAGCGGCACTTCTTGATGTATTGCCCAGGGTACGATAACATTAGAAATGAGCTCCATTCTCTCCTTTCAACACACGATGTTGTTTTCAAAAGCCTTAATGATGAGGATAAAATACGGTATTTACTTACCCTAGAAAACGAAAGCACTTCAAAGATAATAGGTAAATACACATATTTAATGTTTCAGAAGAGAAAAGACTTCCTAAATGCAAAATAATTAAAATAATAATTTTATACCAATTGTATTACAAGTAATTGTATGATCTTTTTAGTTAATTAGTTATTCTAGTAGATATCATCACCTTTATTGTAACGAGACCGATACCTCCCTTTGGAGAGTAAGGCGCAATAAAGATTTACTGTTTACTGTTTACTCACTCACTCACTCACTCACTCACTCACTCACTCACTCACTCACTCACTCACTCACTCACTCACTCACTCACTCACTGGGTGATACAGGGTGATAAGCGGTCTCCAGCAAATTATAGAGGAATCACATTGACGAGCTGTTTAGGAAAACTATTTACATCAATCTTACAATCCAGGCTGAACAAGTTTATCGAACAACATAACATCCTCAATCCAGAACAGTTTGGATTTCGCCCAAATTCCCGAACAACAGATAGTTTATTCATCCTACAGCAACTCATTAATAAGTATACAAAACAACATAAGAAACTTTATGTTGGCTTCATCGATTATGAAAAAGCGTTTGATAGCGTGTGGCAGTCCGGGCTGATCTATAAAATCTACCAATATGGAGTTAAAGGCAAATTCTTTAAAGTCATTAAATCCATGTATTCGTCGATTAAAAGTTGCGTCAAAACTGATGAAAGCTCTATCACAGAAATGTTCTCATGCAACAAAGGAATAAGGCAAGGTGATGGCTTAAGTCCAGTTTTATTTTCATTATTTATGAATGACTTACCGCAATACTTTAGGGACAACCATTGTCCAGGAGTAATGATTGGAAGCCATTCTCTAAATTGCCTCATGTATGCTGATGATTTGTTAGTTTTAAGTCCCTCTCCAGAAGGACTACAGAAATCGATTAACGTCATTAAAAAGCACGCAGAGGAATGGAAGCTGAAGGTGAATACCAAAAAATCAAATATCATCATCTTTAGTGGGAACGGTCAAACCAAAAACAAGGAAATTTTCCAATATGGTTCAGAAGCATTACCTATCGTCGACAAACAAACATATTTGGGAATAGAAATGACCTCATCTGGTCGCTATACCTACGCAAGAGACATCCTTAGCAAAAAAGCTTATAAAGTTCTTGCGACAGTGAAACGATTGTTCTCCAATTCGGATACGACCACAATTACAATTAAGAATAAGCTTTTTGATGCCCTTGTCAAACCTATACTACTATATGGATGCGAAATATGGGGACCGGAGCTATTATCATATAAGACCCATTTTGACAAAAGCACTATCGAACAAGTCCATATCAAGTTCTGTAAACAAACACTAAATACCCCATGGTACACAGAGAACATTGCCTGTAGGGCAGAACTTGGACGGTACCCTTTAAGTATAGACATAAAAGCTTCAATATTTAGTTACTCCCTTAGATTACAGCATAAAACAGTCAACCCTCTATTAAAGGAAGCCTTTCATCACGCAAAAAGTCACAGCCAATTTTTTGATGTATTAAATAATGACGAAACTATACGAATGCACTCTATAGGCAATACATCAAGCCAACTACACATTAAGAATGCTCGTTCCTCCATAAAGAATCAGCTTAAAAAGGACTACATTCGAAATTGGCTGAAGGCTCGCAACAACACTTCCGAAGGCTCTAGAGAGAAATTTACACACAAAGAAGTCAAATTCGACAACCAATTGGAAGACTATCTCAAAACTATCAGAAACCCAGCACATAGAATAAGTATGACAAAATTGCGTCTGGGGGTTCATAGCTTGCGAATACAGACTGGGAAATACGAAAATAGAGGTGCACCAATCCCAGTAGATGGAAGAACGTGTTTAGTCTGCAATAGAGGCTATATAGAAGATGAGCGGCACTTCTTGATGTATTGCCCAGGGTACGATAACATTAGAAATGAGCTCCATTCTCTCCTTTCAACACACGATGTTGTTTTCAAAAGCCTTAATGATGAGGATAAAATTAGGTATTTACTTACCCTAGAAAACGAAAGCACTTCAAAGATAATAGGTAAATACACATATTTAATGTTTCAGAAGAGAAAAGACTTCCTAAATGCAAAATAATTAAAATAATAATTTTATACCAATTGTATTACAAGTAATTGTATGATCTTTTTAGTTAATTAGTTATTCTAGTAGATATCATCACCTTTATTGTAACGAGACCGATACCTCCCTTTGGAGAGTAAGGCGCAATAAAGATTTACTGTTTACTGTTTACTCACTCACTCACTCACTCACTTCCCTTAGTAAGAAGGTTGATCTGATTATATTGAAGCTTGGTAAGATTGACCTTTTAGAACAGAGACTGGAGGAGGTATCAACAGTGGTGTCGAGTTTGAAGCGCTCGGTGGCAGCTTTTGAATTGGGTGTTGCTTTGGTCAAAGAGAAGCAGAAATTGTCTGAGGATAATATCAAGGAGATTGAGTAGAATTCACGAGTGGAAGGAGTGATGATTTCGAAAACGCCCCGGCCAAAGAAAAGGAAAAATGGAAACAAGAATTCAGTGATGTCCTCAAAAAGGTCCTTCACTTTGAAACCTACAGCCGCCGAGAAATTTTGAGAAGGTCGCCAAATATTCCAGTCTCGGCAGAACCGGGAATGGAACCCGTGACCTTAGGATTGGAAGGCAGAAATCTTACCACTGCGCCAACCCCTCCGCCGGTGTCATTTGTTTTTTTTTATATTTAAGAAGACAAACCCGTAGACCAGCCTTAAGACAAGGTGTTGATTGCTTGTCAGTTAGACGAGGTAAGGATGCCTAACATCCTTACCTCGTCTAACTGACAAGCAATGAACACCTTAGGTTTCTTTGTCTCTCTATTCCCATTCAAATGTTCGTAATGTCGGTCGCCTTTTGCTATTCCTTTATGCGTTTGTTTGTCTATGTAAATTCTTTTTTTCATTTTGATATATACATTGTTTTGGTTGCTACTGTTGCTGGTCACAAGGGGAGCACAATTTCTGACATTGTTGCATTGTCAAGCATAATAT
>NC_090890.1:24355746-24365746 GCF_036669925.1 Montipora capricornis | reverse complement strand
AATTGCCTGGAACACAACTCAGTCCCTTCTGTTTTTGAGTAACACGTACCACAGGCAAACCAGTGTACTCTCATGGAGCGTCTAGTTATATAGGGAAACCGTTTTTTAAACAATGTATAAAGTAAGATAAACATTGATTTCACAAAGTTTCAGCTGCGTCTGGTAATTCTCGCAGACCACAATGCATTCAAGACTAAAACTATAGGCCTTTATGGTTATGGAACAGAATTTCAGGCAACCTAAAAAAAACTATTAATCAGTAATTTCAAATCACTGAGGCAGAAAATCCTTACTAACACTAGTCTTAAGAACCTCAGCGAATGTTAGCTATAATTTTACGTTGCACCACGGATTTTCTTTCCATTTATTTTTCCGTGATTTCAGTTTCACTATCAACATTAATGTATCACAATGAAATTCAACTATTTTTTCTTAAATTTCCTTGTTCATTTTAACTGATATGTATAAAACGCCTATCCACCCAATGAGATGTTTGCAAAGAATAACATACTTTCATTTAGAAAAGATAAATCCTCGGAGATACGAGCGAAATCATTAACATATGTTTGTTTCTTTAAGTGCCATAATTGAGACAAAATTCACGCCGGAGTGAAAGTCTGATGTGTGACCTCGGTGACGCTTTGTACAAACATCCTGTACTTTGTTATGTCATTCAAGTAGTGGGGTTGTAAATAAGATTTCTGCTTCCACTTGTTTTGCCTTTTCCATCTTATTATACATACCCTCCTGTAGTCTTGTTTAGTGCTAAAGAGAAAACACAATGCTTTTTAATTAAGACTACGCACAGATCGATACTACACAAAGAGAAGTCAAGGAGGTTGCTTTAAACCAACTTTAGATTTCAAAACCTGATTTCATCATTTCTCTCTTCAAATGCACTCGTAAGACACTTTTACTGTATGCCAAATCTTGCTGAAACTATTTTATGCGTAAGTGATTGGTGACGGAAGGGATTTATTTCGTAATTTTTCTTAGTTCAGACGAGAATCATTAAATACACGATCGCCTAAGGTTCAGGCCTATTCAATGTTAATAGCAGAAACAATCAGTAATTGACACTTGTAGTTAAATTTTCTTGATCCTCCCAGAAGAAATCGTGACTAGTCCAGCTTGGTTTATATTCTCCTTTAGCCAGCTGCTGTTTGTCAAAAAAGATGTATTTGGTCTTTTTATCATCCCAAAACCCAAGGTCGCTTTGGCAAGGACAGACAGGAGAAACAAATAATGTAAATTTTGTAAGATGTCCTAAACAATTCCTACAGTGCGATGGTCGTCTTTAAGCTTACAGGAAATTCTTCAGTTAAACTACTTCTGCTTCATCAAAAGCTGCCAATTTTCTTGGAAATAAGTAAATTAATTTAACTTAAAAGGAAGGATAATTTGCAAATGACTTAGTTCTATTTACCTTAGAGACTTTTCGTTTCCATTTCCTCCAGCATATATTGAAGCGCTTCCTTGGTTCGAGACTTCAGTTTTCCAGAGGAATCGCACAGTAGTTTCTCTGTCAAATTCAGAGGATTCTCACCACGAACATTTTTCATTTCTTTCCATTCAAGGGGTTTGTACAGGGAAAAAAGTTTCTGGAAAGCAATCTTTGACATCGAAAGCACACAGTGATGCAGGGCAGTGTTTCCCTCTTCGTCTTCATTTCGTACATTAATTTCTGTCCCCCGTCTCATGAAGGTTGGAATGAATTTTGACTTACTTCTCCTAACCGCTACCGACAAGGAAGACATTCCTGGAACCAGTCCTGAAGCAGCTTTGTGGTTTCTGTCAAACTGAGGTGGGAGAGTACAGTTTAGGTCTACTTTTCGTGTGGCTATAAGATATTGCATCACATGAGGACTCATTGACGGAATTGAGCAGGCTTTTAAGAGTGCGGTGTAGCCCTTGATATCCTCCATCTGCAATTGCTCAATACTGAACTGCTTGAGACGAGCTTCGATTTGTTCTGTGGTGAGGTCACCTTCCTTTTTGCTTCTTGTGTACTCATTCCAAAGATCAACGATAGCTCTTGTTACTTCGTTGGTTCCTGCCTCGTATTCCGCCACCAATTGCATCCCGTAGTTTTGAGTGCTGTCAATGGCGCTGTCGTAAGTTTTCCCTTGCACGTTTTGTTGGCTTGGGGTAGGTGTATTCTGCAACTCTGTTGCTGCGTCTTGTAAGGAGTACACTGAGATAGAAGTAGTTTGGCTGCTGTCGCTTGACCTAGCCCCAAATTTCAATTTTTCGATTTGTTCGTCGACGTCGGGAATCACTGCGACTTCTATTTGTGCTGAATCACTTGAGCTCCTTCTGCCAAGGCAGGTATCATCCTCCCAAAGTTTTCTTTTTCTGCTCGTTGTCTCCCTTATGTCTTCAGGTATACAGCCACCGTTTTTGATCTCGGTACTGATTCTTGGACCTCTGTGTGCAGTTGACTTCAACTCCTTCTTTTCATTTCTTGGAACCTTACAGCTCTCTCGATCTAATTCTCTCATTAGGACGTTTTCCACATCGCTTTGTATTGCTGATGCTTTCTTGCTTGTATTGTAATTCTCAACGTTTGTAATGTTAGCAAGGTTAGCAAGGTCAATTTTCTGTCGCTTGTATGGGGATTCAGGAACAGCTGAACTGATGCATGAAGAATCGGTACTCCAATGGTCAGATGAGACGCCAGTTGGTTCCCCATCGGTAACAGGCCCATCATTGTCTAACAGTGTTCCACCTGAGTCGACGTCCATTGCTGTTTCGCTGTCGTGTGTAGCATCGTTTTGCTTAAAGCATGCCTCAATCAGAATCCACCGTAAACTATGTCGGTTTGGGTCGGCGGCAGACAAAATTGCGAATTGAGCTTTTCTGTCACTCATTTCCGAAAAAAGACAAATTCCATTGTGAGTTGATACGCTTTCCAGGGTGAGGCGAGGCCAGCGTTCGATCGCATCGGCCCTACTTATGATAAAGACAATCTTCTCTTTAGTAGCACAAAATCTTGAGTTTAGCTGCATCATGCTCGTTGTGGTTCGATTTGACGCACAGTAGGACGTAATAAGGACTGGAATCCCATTTGTCTTCGCTTCCTCCGAATAATCCTTTGCTTCGAGTTGGTCAACAATTCTTAGTATAGGTAGTTTGTCCACTTGATCGTCTCGTCGATCATACCCAAGGTGGCCTTTGAAACATTTATCAGGACCAGCTTCTTTTAGAAGATTTCGAAGATGCTCCAAGATAATACGTTCTTCCAAGTCTTCGGTCAGCTGGCTTGAGGGTGGGCGATCCTGCAAGACGCTTTCTTTCCTCCATTGAAAGATACTTGGAAAAGAGAGGTTTTGGATCCAATCCTTGTATTGAACTTTTAGAAAATGGTAACGGTTGCATTTAACAACCCACAGACCAGCTTTGTCGCAATCATCGTTGAAGCGTAGGTCTTCCCAGCAAGGCCAAGGACGGTAAAAAACTTCTTTTTTCACCGTGCTCCGAACATTCAATAGGATCACAGCGTACACCTGGGTCTTTGCGAATGAGTCTCTCACTCTTGGAACACTTCTTGAAAGTCCTAGCACGCCATAGCTTTCATGGTGTTTTTCGGCTCCATGGTGGTTTTCAGCGAGTATTTTAGCGGGACCTGTGTAAAGGTACAGTGGAAACTGTTTTGCAAAGTTACCCTCTAAAGGGTATGGTCCCTGATGTTCTCCAAATTTAGGTGGCATTTCCTTTCCTTCAGCTATTTTCTGAAGATGGCTCAAAGGCTTAAAGAAAGAACAACGTTCCATCTTAATCATGCCATTGTCATCCCTTAAAACCTTGGCATTTGATGGTGTCTCCGTGCAAGAAGTAAATACTGCTTCGGACATCATGGCCACGTTATCATCAATGACAAAAACGTACTCCAGCTTCAAGGCAGACGCAATTTTCTGGATGAACAGCCTAGCATATCCAATACCTCCTTCGTCTGGTCGTACTTCACAATTGGGCAGTTCATCAGGTAACTGAAAAATGGCAAGAACTTTACCCCAAGTGGCTTTATAAGCCTGAAACGTTCTTCTGCGAACCACAGCAACTTGCACGCAAGTGATCACACGATTCTCTTCTTTCATCACGTGGGTGTAATTGAGAAGACACTTTCGGGGATCATCTCTATGCGAAGGGTGAAATATCCAATATGGCAACGTGGGAAAATCGTTTTCCTGTGCCCAGCTTCCCCTGGAAAGACCTTTCTCAGCTGAACCAATGCCACTGAAGTGTTTTTGGAGATGACTGTAGGGTGCGCGGCTCGCCGGTATCGAGCATTGAACACTTATTGACTTTCCATCCAGGTCCAACAGAAAAGTTTGCAAGCATGGTTCTTGACCTTGGAGAAGTCGTCCACATTCCGAGAAATTTTCGAAGTGATACCAGTGCCAAGCGCGCATGCCATGTTCACAATCTGTCTTGAGGTAACGGCGAGAAGACTTGAATGGTTTCAGCCCAACACCTTTCATTAGAATGAAAGGATTTTCCTTGCAGTCATGCGTATAGAAGCAACCCCCAAAGGAGTACTTTCCCGGCGCCACAGGTTTTTCCAGGAGGCTGGGAGCCTCTTGGATTGTTTTCCAGTAGGGATACTCCCAGTTTTTTGCTTCTGTTCTTTCCATAGATTCATTAGCCATTATCTCGTCTGAAGAATCAGGCTCTTTGTAGTAGTACAGGGCACCTTCATCAAAAGACGAAACACTTCTGGATGGAATGTCTTCGCTTTCAAGGATATCTTGTCTCAAGAGTTTTATAAGACATAAATATGTTCCTGTTTTTCCGATCTGAGGTTCAGCTTGGAGAAGGATTCTGTTAGAATGTTTTTGCATGTTTTCGTGGTCATAGCTATCCTTATGCGCTACATAGTCGATCCATCGAAGTGAAGATGCTCTCATGCCGTGGCTTTTGATCATGTACCTGTCAGGTCTGGTACATTGAATCGCGCTCATAGATGGTGACTTTTTCAAAGATTCATTAAGCCTCTTGTACAGTTCCCGCCCAACCAACACATAGGGGATATCCTGAACATGTGATTCATTAATACGGACATTTGCATAGCGGCACATTCTTCCAAGCTCTTGGATTACAATGGAAAGAAACAGTGGAGATCCCTCTTTGAATTCCCTGCTACTGTCGTAGTTTAGCCGAAGATCGAGGCAATCAAAACTGTGGGGGAATGTATCTCCCATACGACCTTTATCCACCAAAATTAGGATGCAAGCAAGATTTTCCAGGTCTTCATACTTCGTAATTGACTTGTGCACGTGTTTACAATTCACACACTTCTTGCGGCCAGGTTGTAGGTGGAGTTCCTTACAGCAGCAGTCAAATTTGTACTCACAGTTAACGGGCTGCAACTTAACAAAGAAAGGGCTTGCCGATTTCATCAACTGTTTCTCGATCTGGATTCCGCCATAGTCTCTTATGACTTCAAAACGCTCTTTTAGGCAGGATATCCTCCTTGCCAATATTAAAGTGTGGAAAAATTGATTTGCTGTCTCCATGCTCTTTGCTCGCACGATCTTCATCTTGCCCGATCGTCCCTTTCCGCTTTGGATCAAACTCTGCACTAAGAAACTTGTTTCATTTCCTTGGACATTGCAATACCAGGTCTCAACCAAGTTTTGGCCGCCATTTTGCTGCAGGTTTTGTCTGATTTCATCAATGATTCCAGCTTCTCGTATGCTTTGAATCAAATCTTGGAAATCCTGCTGTGAAAGATACATCAAGCATAGGACAAAGGAGAAAAGGACATTTGATCCCTTGTCAATGGCGTTTGCCTTTCCTTGTTTCTTCATTCTTGCAAACTCTTTAATGTCCCCTTTGAACTCCGTTTTTGCGTCGTTGCAAATCTCTCTTTGAACTAATTGGAATGCTTCAGGATGGATGAATTCACTTTCCTGCAGTTTTGCGTCGAGCTCTCGCGTAAATTCGCAGAGCTTGTCGTCGAATTCCTTAGCAGGTGTTAACTGTACGTCATTTGCTAGTGCCATGCGTATTTTGTCGCTGGTGTCATAGACGCTCGCATGAAGAACATGATAGCAATACTCTGCACACAGCAGGGCGTCAATCTTGAAGGATGATGAATCGGTCTTGAGCTTTTTATCTCTTTTCATCTTGTCTACGACCCGTTGAAAAAACGAATCCTGTCTTATTTTCTGTTCCTCCATAGTGTCACATTTCATAGTGCTGAGGTAGTAGTTTAAACTTACATACTGTTGTCCAACCGAACTGACTTCCGTCGGCCCATACTGTTCCAAGTAAAACTCGAAGGAAACCGTAGCTGCATTGTTTCTGGGTTTAATGATAGTCACACCCCCTTTCCTTTCAACTTTCGCAACTTCTAAGGTGACCAGGCCATTGTCATGAACTGCCAAATAGTGATCTGGTTTATTACGACAACGAAATGCTACAACGTCGACGCCAAAATCCAGCTTGACTTCAAACTCGACTGCTTTAGATGGATCATTGGTGGCTTTTAAATCTTCTGTTATTGAGAGGACCCTTTTCTCACTTTCCAAGAACTTAATTGTCACAATACCATGTCTACCCTCAACAATGAATTCTGTCGCGTCACGTTCAGAAGTTGTTACAGTCATAGGCTTCTGTGATGCTACTTGTAGATAGCGATGCTTTGCGTCATCTCCAGTGTACAACGTCGATTTAAGTTTCATCCGCATTCCTCTCTCAAAGTTTTTTAGCTCAACTTCTGACCAATGGGCAACGTGTAACTCCACTTCTTTGGAGGTTTGTTTAACGTTTTCTAGGAACGGCTGTGTCCCCAGTACCAAGAGATCGCCAGCTCTGTACTTGCTTTCACTTGTCGTAGTGTTGTCACAAAGAACTACACATCGGACTTCAGGAAGGCGAGAGTTGCTAGTGAGGAGATTAAAAGGAGTTGCAGAGATCTGAACCACCACCACATTTCTTGGTGAGTCGTCCTTGCACCATTCATTGATGAACAGATTGTGAGCAGATGACTTCCCTGCCTTATCTTTGGTGATTCCCCAGTGGCACTCATCGGCTATGATAACAAAGAGGGTTTTGGGTTTTTGCTGGACAGCTAGCTTAAGTTGCTCAAAATACCTGTCATTTTCATCGCTGCGAAGATACATAAACATCCTCTTGTTGGCATTCGGTTCTTTACCAACTTTCAGCTCTTCTTTTGGCAACACGCCCGCATCTGGATGGCGAATCCTTTTCTCCGTTTGATCGCTGAGCATTCGATACCTAGCTGTATAAACCACAAAGTCAACATCGTTGAAGACATCTTTTAGCCTCGCAATTTTGTGATAATGCCACATAATTGCGTTGATTCGCTTCTTGAGGATATGTGCCATCTCTATCTGTGATGGATAATAGCAAGGTTTTTCTGGATTCGCTTGCACTTCTTCGTCGATGTCTTCTTCATCCGAAGGGTATCCCTCCACGAGGATATCCTCCTCCTTCTTGTTGTTGGATTCCTCTTCAGCAGCTTCTAATTCCTCATAAAGCTTAATATCAGCATCTAGATTTTTCCTTATCTCTTTTCGAATTTCTTCATATGGATCTATCTCTTCGTTCACCAGAATGACAATACTTTCTATGCGGAGACTTTCACTCGGTGGATAAAGGAAAATTTTGTGTCCATTGATTCGGAAATTTGAACACACCTTGCGCACTTTTTTAGAAAAAGCTTTGTCGTTACCAAACCATGTTTTTCGCTTTTGGTTCAGATCTTTTAATTCATCCATTAACTCTGGCGAAGCCTGGAAAAGTCTGAAAAAATGACCATCGTGTCTGAGCGTGACTGCATCCACAATTTCCGTCATGAAGTCCAAAAAAAGGGATTCAGTCATTGAGTCCGGAGCTGACCAACAGTGCCTTTCATAATCGTTTAGCTCGGGCGGGGATGTCCAACAAGGATTGTCTGATGTCGAAAAATTAACGACCACTGGAAGTGCATCCTCTTCACCTGCAACTATTCAAGTTTGGCACAAGAAAATCAGTATCGTGGAAAAGTAACTTATTAGAACATTAGATGTTATCGTTTCATCTTACCTCGGATACCAGAGGCTAGCTTAGGTTTTCATTTTCTTCAAACAAGCCTCCGGAGGTAGCAAAGGTGAGACAAGTAATAAACTCGTGGATAAATCCAAATCCTGAGTAAAGTGATAGGTCATGAAACTAATAAGGGACTCGGCCGTCATAATTAACCATATCTTGGTCAACCACCAATATACGGTCAATAATTGTGTTATTACCTCAAACGTGGGACGATATAAAACTGCCTACCTTCACCAGACATCGTCTTGAATATATGATCTTTCCCTGGTGGTAAAAAAAAAAAACAGGTTCATGAATACATTCTCTTCAAACATTTAAAACTAAGATTTTCAGAGACTTTAACAACTGGAAAGTTTTCCAGATCTGAGATGCTCCCCTTTAGCCTTAACAAAATAATTTATCAACTCAAGAGAGAATCCACGACAAGCTCTGAAGCAGGAATCGCACAGGAATAGCATCGGCTCCCACGCTTGGCGGGTAGTCTAGGTAATTGTCAACTTCACCACAGTAAGGGACACGCACCCCAGTCGATTAGACATCAATCAATCAGAGATCCCGACAAAATCAAAGAGTACTTTCATAATATTGATACGTATCTACAATATGCAACCCCTGCACCCCCGAATACCCTACCGTTTGCTCGCATTTCTTCGTCAATCTCTTCTTCTTCCGGAGGATATTCTTCCAAGAGGATATCCTCCTCCTCCGTATTGGACTCCTCTTCAGTAGCCTCTAATTCCTCAAGTATGGTAATATCTTTTCGAATCTCTAGAGGTAGAAAAGATGACACAATAAACTCGAGGATAAATCCAAATCTTAAGCAAAATGATAGGTTATGAAACTAGCAACTGAAAGCACTCGCTTGTTATAATTAACCATATCTTTGTCGGTAAATATACTGTTGATATCGAGGCAGTGTGGGCCAGCGGTTGGAGCGCTTGCCTTGAGATGCGGAGATCCTGGGTGCAAGACCCGTTCTCAACACTGGTTGAATTTGATCCTGCTATTCCCTAGTTGAACTTCTCAGCTGCACTTGTAAATAGACAAGTGGTTTGCTCCAGCAAGCTGAAATTCTTAACAGTTGTTGTTATTGTTTTCTTCTATTGTGTCGTTAAATGCTTTCATTGGTCCTGAAAAGCCCTTATGGGGAGTGGTCAATGACGTTGGACACCATGGAGGAAGACCAAATTGGTTTCCTCCCTTTCCTCTTCCTTCTTTCGTAACCTTGCCACAGTACTTTGGTCTGGGTAGATGCAAGTAAATATGGCGGAAACCGTGCAAGAGACAAGATCGGGGAATATAGAAGGATATGGAAGAAGAAGACGTTCGCAATTCAGGAGGATTTCATTTTTGCAATCTTTATTGTACAAAGTAAACACGTTTTGGAATTAACGAGGTGACAATTTGTCGTGTACGATCCAATAAAACGCCTCGGCACCCTGCGTTGTAACCAGCCAAAATCTATTTCTCTGACTGGCGTTAAATGTTACGAAGCATTGTCCAGTACATGTAATGATTATATTGCTTTAGATCAGTTTGCTTCTAGGAAAGGTCATGATTCTTGTACGGCCTTAATTAACTATATATAGGTGCCAACATACATGGCTTAGTTGGCTAGATGATGGTGCCGATTTAATCAGGGTTTTTCCACCTATGATTTTAATAAGCCATTCGATTCTGTATCACACTCTATTCTCTATAGTAAACTGAAACAAGTTATCATCAAACTGTACCTTATTAACTGGCTTCTAATTTTTTTTTTCAGATCAAAGAAAGTAAAAAGTCGTATTTGAAGAAAGCCGTACTAAAGATGTGTCTATAAATAATGGCGTGCCACAAAGGAAGGTCTTTGGGCCAATGCTCGTTTCTATATTTATTAATGATGTCAAGGCTGTAAGGCCTATAGTTGTGATGCTTGTGACATGTGCCACATCATATGTAG
>NC_090890.1:24348246-24350746 GCF_036669925.1 Montipora capricornis | reverse complement strand
GCCAAAACGGGAGAGTTGGAATCTCTTTATTGCAAGATTTGAATTAAGTTGCTTTCAAAGGAGACTTTTTTTTTAATGTGCAATATATAGTGAACAATAGCATACGAAGATGAGGATCCCCGACAGGCCAATCAATGGCTCAATGCGGCTCAAAATTTAATAACAAGCTTGGTAAATAAAATAACATTAAAGCAACAATTGCGTAACTCCGAATGTCAATAAGTGCTTATGCAAGGATGGCAATGACAACAATATCAGGCAGGTCGTTCCACATCCTGATCGCGGTGTGCAGAAAGCTTCTGTCCAAAGAGGTCGTACTGACACAGGAGGGAAAAGAGCATGGTTTGGCAAGGACAAACTGTTGCGTGTGATTCGCCGCATCTCGTATGGAGGTGGAAGCATGGAAATAAGATCGGCAGGGCAGTTAATAGTGTGCATCTTGTAGAGAAGTGTAGTTGCAACTACCCGCCAAATGTGAAACACACTTGTAATTGCTGACTGAGCACAGGCAGTAGCTTCGTAAGTTCCAATGATCTTCAAAGCTTTCTTCTGGATATTATGAAGAAAGGTGTGATTGGAAGGCGAGGCATTCATCCAACACAGCCAAGAGTACTAAATGACAATGCACACTTGTGCTTTATATATGGTGGCTATAGACTACTTATGTTAATTAGTCCTACCGGCCTCAATTTGAAACAAATATTCTTTTGAAATTTGCTTGTTCTAGCGAGGCTAGAAAGACTTATTAGCATTAAATATTTGGCTGCCATTATCCTTGGAATTCAGAATGCTCGAGATCTTACAGAGGGGAGCAAGTTCTTTGGCCAGCAGTTTTAGATACCTTGGAAAGGTGTTTGGACCACACCAGCTTACTATCGAAAGTTATGCCGAGGATGTCCAGCTTGTCTTGCAAGGGCAGATTGTACCCACCAGAAACTAGATTTGGAGAGGATGGAAGCTTTTTCCCAGGCTACCACAGAATGCCTCTGTAAAGCACTCTTTCTTAGTATGCAAATATGATGATATTTCACCACAATATCTGCCAATAATGTGCTGATTTCTTCATACAAATAAGATGTTGTACCACACTGTACACTGAACAAACTTCTGTCCAGCACCACTTTGATTAACAAGTTAAAGAAAAGAAAATCTCCCACATTGCAACCTTTCAAAACTGTGTTCTACACAGTGCAAAATGACAAAATGCACTGCGGTTTTACCAAGGACTATCCGAACAACTTCACTGCGCTGTAGTGTAGTAATGTAGTCGGAGACTACATTAAGATCACATATAGTACGACCGAAAGACGCTTTCGAGCTGACTAAACAAGATGGCGTGGTTTACAGGATTTCCTGTGAATGAGGTAAACTCTACAAAGGCGAGACTGGAAGACCTATGCAATGAGCAAGACATCCGACTTGCCCGTACCCAGACCTCCGCCGTTTCAGAACACGCTAACAACACCGGACACAGCCCGCTTTGGAACAAAGTAAAGTTTATTGATCGTGATCTTCATTGGCACACACGCAGGGTCAAAGAGGCAATTCACATAAGACTTCGCCCTAACAACATCAACAGCGATAGTGGAATAGAAATTCCGGAAGCACAGATGCCGACGATCAAGAAATACATCAACAGCAGAACTGTATGACAGTGGACCGCCGAAGCAACAACACACCGAAACAGTGGGGATTGAAATGCACCAATCACAGCTGCTGAAAACCAACCAATCACATCCTGCTTAAAAGGTGACATGTAACCAGTCGACCTCATCGCCTGATGAAGACTAGCAGTATGCAGTCGAAACGTCATGATCTAGATCACAAGTGACCACATCGTGAGACAAACGAGAATACTTTATTACCACATAACTTTCTGTTGTACATTTCTTACTGGAGACTTGCAAATGTTAGCCCCTGGTGATCCCAGAATCCTTTACGCATAACGTGGTCTCCAATTACTCACAAATGTTGTGCTTTAATCGCATGACATTTTCAAGCCACCACTGAAGTTCTGTCAACGGCGGGGGAGATAAGCGCATAATACTCGACAAATCACCCTTGTTGCCAACTAGGGCGCTGTACTTGTCACGCTCCAAATGCTGGTAATGTTATGGGCCGTATTCCACCCCCGGGAAGTTGGAAACTAAATTGTCGATAACCTCAGCTACCTGTAGGATGGTAGCGGTGGTTTTCTGGAAAGTAAGTTGGGCGTGACTTTCATATGTACCAAATCAAGGTCAAAACCGAGAAATGTCAGTCTCTGAGATGGCCCAAACACCATTTATCAAGGTGTACAAAGAACCCTAAACGCATAAACATTTTTGTCATGTCAACAACGTTGACATGGCATTCCTGGAAAGTGTCAACTTGAAGATAGGAATCATTGATGTACCCAGAACTTAAATGTCCCACACACCGCAGTGTAGAGTAAACAGGTTTTAACAGCTTAGTAAAAATACGGGGTGCACTGGCCAGACCGTTGGGAAGACAAGTGTGC
>NC_090890.1:24340746-24343246 GCF_036669925.1 Montipora capricornis | reverse complement strand
AAAAAACGGCCAAAACTTGCTGTGGGTGACTACGTACTTCTAGTGGATGAGAATTGTCCACGTGGACGTTGGCCTAAGGGTGTCATCCAGGAAGTATTTCCTGATCGTCACAGAGTTGATCGACACGTCACTGTCAAGACTGCAACTATGAGTTTACGACGTGACATTCGCAAACTGTGTCTTTTGGAACGGTCGCTGATGAGCAAAGAGTGAATGTACTGTGAAACTTTATTTTTGGGGGTTAGAAAGGCTTAATATTTCATCATGTGCGCCTTTCGGGGCCGGCATGTTACTGTATGTTTTGTAGGCGCCTCATTAGCAGTTTTTTCATGGTAATTTGCTCACTCTTGTATTAATTGGTTTTTCAAGGGCGTTAGAGGGGTGTATTTAACCCTCATTATGCATGTTTTGATAGATCTGTATATAGCACATACGGTTTTCTTTGGCTTCTCTACGTCTTGTGGTAAAGAGTTCGAATTTACTGTTTAGTTATTTAAGTTTCAAGTTTTCCTGGGCCGTCTAGTTGTGTTGGGCCGTTTAGCTTACTCCACGTCTCGGAGAAATCACCAATACTGTTTGTAATTATCGGTTTCAAGTTTGTACATATTTTTTGTTTTATCAATCATGTAATTAACTCGCTCGTTAACCCTTTTATTTTAACTTTCCTGTTTTAGAACCAGCAATTTGGACTGTTACTAGGCTGCGTATCATCGGTGTTTTTTAGGAGAAACTAATAAAGTGTGAGTGGCTTTCACTGATCCAGTTTTCTTGCTTCTATAGTATCTTTTCAGAAATATTTGCATATAAAATAAAATCATAAATGGAATAAGTAAAAAATGCAAAAAAGTCCTTTTGCCTTAATTTACCGGTCACATTCATTTTATGATGGAATCATCATAATTGATCATAGTGCTACAGTATATGAAATGAAACAAACAAACAAACAAATGCACCTCTTAGTGTTCACAGAACAAGCCAGGTAAACTTATTGTAAGAATAAATAACCCGGAAGCTCCGGCGAAGTTTTCATGTGTAGTGGACTGTTTTCTTGAACTTAGCATTGCTATTTTTAAAGATTCTCTGAAACACATCAACCAGAATCAGTTTTTAAGTTTTGGCTTCAGGCATGTTTACAGTTAGAAAATTATAATAGACAAATTGATATGACAGTCAGATAACATCGATCGAATGCATAAATGGTGGCCAAACAAAATTATGTGCTAATTAGACTCACTGGACTTGTTTGCATGGACAAAATTAATACAAAAGAAATGTTGCATGAGAGCAAAAACTTGATAACCAAGTCCAAAGATCCCTAAAAGCTCCACAGCCGTACAGATCTTTCCCACTACACAATGGCTATATACCCGAGCTGAGCTGCTGATGGGGAGGAAGTTGCAAACCGCACTTCCACTAACTCCAGAACAAACTGACCCCAAAATGGCCTGAAACAAAGCAGTTGTGAAAAACGGAGCAGGTGTACAAGCTGAAACAAGCCGAGACCTACAGTGTACAACTGGTAACATCGAGCTTTCACAATCCCTCAGTTAAAAGCAGGAGACAAAGTATGGGTGACAGACCAGAGTTCCCTTGCTGTCATGGTGCAGAGTTTCCCCAGAACCAAGATCCTCTGTTGTAAAGACAGAACAGTCCCTTCTGCGGAGGAATAGGACACCTGGTCACAATCCCAACTCCAACCACAGAGGAGGAGATTGAAAGGAAACAAGACCCACCCCATAGTCCAACGAGTAAACATTCCAACAGTTTCTCAATAACCCGTTCAGGAAGAACTGTTATTCCACCTAAGCGATTAGATCTCTGAAGGATCATGGAGGAAAATGAGTTAAGGCATTGAGTTTTCAAACAAAGAACAAAGAAAGGACATTGGACTGAGACAATAAATTTTTCATTTGATTTTTTTGATTGATTGTTTGATTCTCATCAGTTCAGTGATTTAAGCCTTCTTGATTTTTCTTGATTTGTCTTATTTTACCAAAAGGGGGACGTGAGGTTATCGTTTGATCAATGACGTCATACATAACTGACATTTAGACGTCATTTTATATAAGTTGCTGATTGTAAATGTACATCTAGGATAAATAACTATGAATATATATATATATATATATATATATATATATATATATATATATATATAGCTGTTCTAGAGAGGACTACACAAAATGGCCCTTATACAGGCAATTTGCCATAATCTTCAACAACCGATCAACTTTTTTCAAGATTACTCAAATGGAATATGAACTCAATCTTGCCCATTTGTATCCATTCATGCTTCGCTTTCTTTTTGTTGTATTTCTTTTATGTTGTTCAACAGTCTTAAGTGGTTATTGCAATATTTCATTCTACTCTTTGGGCATATTGGGTGTCATGAAATTCACATGATAAGTTTGTGTGACATTGCCCCTTTAACTTTTTGCCACATTTACCAAGATACTTAGAGATTTCATGTCCTTAAGGTTGACAAAATACATGTAGATGG
>NC_090890.1:24320746-24338246 GCF_036669925.1 Montipora capricornis | reverse complement strand
CCACTTTTTTAACTCCCTGCAGGTACTTTTGGCCGAAAGAATCTAATTTTCTCTGTGCCACGACAAATACCATGAGCCCGCACTCTAACTTATCTGTTACACAAAGTACCTACCTGATCCCATATGGCGGTCAAGATGTCAATACTATGGCATGATACGCTCATGTGACTGAGGAAGGCAAAAGTCAATAAGATTTAGGCTTTGAATACTTTGATGAACTGTTTTCATTCAGTTGAAGAAGCAAATTGCTGGAATATTCGCTTGACTATTAAAAACAATGCTATCTTACTTCTAAAAGTTTTGCTCGTAGCATCCTAGTGCACCCAACTGGGCGCATTTTCGTGGCTTTTAATGAGCCATTTCTATTTTTCTTGCGAGAATACCAGAATTGTGCAGTATCTCTAGTGATATGCAGAGATGCCTGTGGTTTAAAGGTGACTTTTAGCAATAAACTATGGTATACTAACATTGGGGCTTTTGTATTACCGGTATGTCTATATGGTATTTTCAGCAAGTACGAACAGCCAACAAAAAGCCTCAGCTACTTCACTTGAAGAATTCGTCTTTGTTTTCCCCTAAATTGAAGTAATTAACCCATTGACTCCCAGGGGTTCCCCATTGACGAGTAAAATCGTCTGGCCTTCGACAGAGTAAAATACTAAGTCTGGCCGGTTTAGGCCGGTTTGGACGTCAATGGGTTAAAGAAGAGTGAAAGAAATGTATATTTGAAGTGCGGGTAATAGATGAAAGATAGAAGTGATCCTTGCACTTATCTGGACAATTTAAACAAATTGGCATCATCTTGAGGCTCTGGGGAATCAATAGAGCGTTTTCACATGACATCACGGCGGCCATGTTGGTGTTCCAAAACAAAGGAATGGAGGCCATGATGGTGTACCAAACTAATCCTCGGCTCCGGGAATTTATCTCTATTTTTATGCAAACACTTTCTTTTGTTTCAGTAATCCAATATGGCTACTGGTCACGTGTGTGAAAACGCTTTTTTAAGGATTTATGTGAGTTTATTATATAAACACCAATGAAATACCAAGTGAGCTTTCACGCGAAAACATGATATCTTCACACATGAAGATAACATGTTATTTTCACACATGAAAAGATCACTGTTGCTATGGTTACATATAAAAATCGTACCTTTTGATACCTTTCAGGAAATGAGTTAGTATTTCATTGGTGTTTATATAATAAATAGAACATTACATGGCCGCTTGGAGATACAAAATTTCTCTTCTTGTGTTGAAAAATATTTCCCTTGTTTACTGCGCTCACGCGTGAAATATTTTTCAACACTCAAAGACAAATTTGGCGTCTCTGCACAGCCATGTAATATCCTCTATTTATTCCCCAGAGACCTGAGATGATGACTTTTGCTTAGGACTGCATTTTAATATATCGAAAGTATGGGCTATTTAAGCGATAACATTAATTGTCTCTTATGGAAACCTGAAAAACTCAGAGGGCTTCAACGAGATTCAAGTTCTACAGATCATTACGGTTTTGCAAGGTTTAATTCTACCCTTAAACTCCCCCTTTCATGGCGTGTTTCTAGGGTTTGCAATTTTTCTATTTCAGTTCTCTACACCTGGAGGGAACGAGTATTACACAGAAACCCCAAGTACTGAATGTCAATAATGGTTAGCTTTCAGTTACATGTATTGCACCATACATCTACATTACAGTTACACTAATGCAGTTGCCCTATTTCTGGACACTTTTTGCAAAATTGTAATATCTCATGGCAAAACAGCACTAACATGCTAAAATTTAGCAATAATGTAGCTTCCACCAATGTTGAGTAGGGCGTGAAGTTTCACCATTTGAAGCTCTTTGGTTTCTTAGTAATTGTGGAAAGACTAAGAGCGATTTCCATTTGACAGAACTGACTGGCCAGACCGGGCATTTCAAAGGACTAACCCTACAATGGCTTCAACTTCGAGGATGAATGTGAGGGATTGTCGTGCAAGTGTTCCTTCAAATTGCTGCATTTTCTTTGCAAACGGACGGGTCTGGTCGGCCAGTTCTGACAAAAGGAAAGCGCCTTAAGTCAAACTTGGTGCCCCAATTTTGGACAGGTTGCCCTAGTTCCAGACGATCATTACTTGTAAGATAAATACTAAGTCAAATAAAGAAAATTTCCTTTAAAAAACTTCATTTTGTCCAAATTTTAAAGCATTTTCTTTCATTTGAGCCAAGAAGTCATCAGTGTATTGAAACCACTCAAAACAGACTTGCAAAAAGCTAAGACTGGTGACTGATAGAAAAACAACAGTAGGAAACTGGATTCATCAGTATTTTCAAATTTCAATAATCTTTGTAATTGCAAAACACTTTGCATGGCTGTTTCCTTCACGGCGCTGTCCGTACTGTTTACGATATGATGTTAGATGTCCAGAATTAACAGAATTAACTATTGTAGGGTAATGTAAAGTGTTGTTTCCTACCCATGTAAACCATGTGAACATTACAAGGAAAGGTTACGTTTATAGAAACGTTGGCCGTGTAGCACTTATATTTCAAACAGAGTTAACTGAATAGAGTGTAATGTGAAGTGCTAGATTTCTATCCCATATGAGCCATGTGAGCGCTCGCATGGTTCATATGGGATAGAAATCTAACTCTTCACATTACCCTCTATTCAGTTAACTCTGTTTGAAATATAAGTGCTACACGGCTAACGTTTCTATAAACGTAACCTTTCCTTGTACTTGTACATGTCCATTGCCGTGACTTTAACATCTTCAGTTCCCACGGCCTGCTCCCGTCTGACCTTGTAGCTCAGTCGGTAGAGCGGCGGTGATCTAACCCGAAGGTCGTGGGTTCAATTCCCACCCTGGTCAGAGTTTTTCTCTGTTCTTGTGTGGGCCCTTTTCCATCGGTAGGGCTAATGCTCACATGGTTCATATGGGATAGAAATATAGCACTTCACATTACCCTCTATTCAGTTAACTCCATGTGAACATTAGCCTTACTAATGGAATTGGGCCCACACAAGGACAGAGAAAAACTCTGACCAGGGTGGGAAGCACACCTCACCAAAAAGCAGTCGCCTCGCCAAAAATGCAATTACACATAAATATATCAAGTGAAGCTATGATTTCATTTCATAGACCATTTCAACACATATATATATTTATAGTGAAAAGTGTACAAATAGCGATATATATAGAGGATATTACATAGCCACGCGGGTATACGAATTTTATCTTCGAGTGCTGCAAGTATCTCTTGCGAGTGAGCGAAGTGAACGAGTGAGAGATACTTTCAGCACGAGAAGATAAAATTCGTATCCCTAAGCTGCCAAGTAATGTTCTGTTTACTAAATAGATATTGATGAAATGTCTAGATTTAAAACAACTTGTTTTATTCATTTTCGAAATGATGAAAAAGTGGTCACCAACAGCTAAAACACGCATGTTATGTAACATGAAACAAGATATGAAAGTTATGAAAAACAAATCATGATAATGTCAAATTTTGCAATAAAAATGTTAATGTAGTAGAGAAGAATTATATTAAAGCACAAAAGTATCTTACAATGCAGAGAAAGCTCGTATTTTATTGGCTAAGCGTGTTGGTTACCATGACAACACCTATATCCTCACATGTGAAAGATAAAAATGACATGTTCACTGCGGGCGGTGAAGATATAATTTTTTTTGTAAAAGGAGAAATCCTGGTATTTCATCAAGATCCTCAACAACTTGAATCTTCCCACGTAAATTCTTTGATTGCATTCACGTGATAAGACAGCCATGTTGGTGCCAAAACAACAGAAAAATGTAGCTCAAATTTTACATAATAATAGAGTCAAATTCCTAAAAGACTTTTTCGCTATTGTTCTTTCCACCAAATTTATTTCGCCGCCGTGACGTCACGTGCAATCAAAGAATGGAGTGTAACTTGGTTAGAAAAGAACAAACGCAAGCAGACTAGTCTTTCGAACGTATCGTTCGGATTTGTTTCGTTTTTACAACGAAATACAGAATCGTAAAGTCTAAGTTTCCGGAAATAGGGGTGTCCGGGAAATAGGGCAACATACATGTACTGTACTTAGGTTTGGGCGAGTGAAGCTACTGATCCTCGCAGTTAATATTAGCAATTACGTAAAGCAGTCTAAAAAATTCAGGGACTGTCTGTGATACACAGCATAACTGTTACATTACTGTCAAACTGACATACCTGAAGAATTCAAATCACTCTAAAAGTTGGTTTATTAAATCAAGAACTAGGAAACTTGTTTCTAGAATGCAAGTCTTGTTTTCATTACGATTTTAAGACTTGGGTTATCATTTCAAGGTAGTGGTGTATTGTTTTAAGGCAGTGGCAAAAGTTAAGATTTTTGTTCTTATTTCAAGATTATGGTTCTTGTTTTTAATTCATTTTAAGGTTTCAAAGTATTAATTCCAGAATGGAAATCCTTATTTTAAAAAGGAAATTAAAAATTTAAGAAATGCAAACAAACTGCCCAATACAGTAATCTTGTGTTTTACTTAGACAATACTATGTACATACATGTATTTAAAAGAATCGAGAAGACTACAGTATGAATTAAACAGTGGAAGTACTCAGTTACAGAATATCAATTAGATAACATATACAAGTCGAAATATAAGGTTTAACAGTGTCCTGGTTAAAAGATCAAATAGCTTAATTTTAAATATAAATTCCTGTAATGCACATATAATGTACAAAAAAGGTTCAATGACATACTGGTTAATTACTTCTTTATGCATTGAACTATACAGGGTAACACAACAACCACTGATCTATATAAAGTATTAACTTCCAGGGAGAATGTTAACATTTGACTTGCATTATTCCACTGGAATAGTTTATATCCAAGCAAGTGGGTTTTCTTTCATGATGATGTATAATTTATCTCCAAATTTGTGAGAATGACACACAAATGGCGACTTAAGGTCCTCTGGTTTAACCACTTCAAATCCTTGTGGAAGAACAGGTTCCTCAATTTGAAAAGAATTAAATTCTTCATCATAATGAGATGTTACCATAGCATGAAGGGCAAAGAAAATCCCATAGTCTACAATAAACCAGATTTTTGCTATCCTACCAAAAATTGGTAACCCATTCTGACAACCAAAGTTGAGAAATGAATTTGTGTCTGGCTTATACAGTGTTCCATGGATCTGAACAGAATCTAACAAATAAATTTCAGTGACATCACAAAGACTTCCCACACCATTAAATCTCTCTACAGTTGTTACTACAATATCCCTATCTTCACCAAGCATTGCTTTGGCTGTTCCAAATGACATTTCTTTTCTAAAGATAGGACCCTGATCTGCTTTGCTGAAACTAATATAGTCAGCACAAAGTGAAGACTGGTACCTCTTTGACAAGGACAATGGAAGATTCTTGAAATTTTTTACAATCTTTGCCTGATCTTTGAAATATGCGTGTTTTGCTTCAAACCGCATACACCAGGCACGAACAAGAGGCCCAAATTTTAAAATTCAAGATGGTAAATGAATTAGAAAATGTTGTTTGGGTGTTATGTTAGATGTATTTCCATAGAGGAATTTAAACAACTGAAGATGTTCCTTGATGGCCCGTTTTAAGAAAACAGCAGTTGCTATGGAAACCTTGTGTGCAAAGCAAAGAGACATAATTTCAATAATTGAAGTAAAACACCTCCAACGGTCTGTGGTAGTATCAGCAAACTCTGCCAAAATGAAAGGCAGCACTATTGATAGTAACCACATCTGAGAAGCGCTCTGTCCCAGATTTGTGGAAGCTGTCTTCTCCAAGTCCCGATCTAAGATCAAAGATGGCTTATTTTTACTGTTAGAATATCCATAATGAAATTGTTGCATCCTGTTGTTTAAATCAACCCAAAAGCCTTAATATCATTTATGAAATAGTTCAATAAAAGTTTAAATTCGTAGGCTAGAACTCCTTCTACGTGCATTACATCTTGAATCAACTGGTTGCAAGGATCAAAGAAGGGCGCTTCAAGCAATTGAGTTCTTACATTGATTCCATAATGTTTAGAATAAAATTCCTTAAGTTTTTCCGAAGCTGCTCCTTCCATTTGTAACAAATGTCGGATATGATTGTCCTTGCTGCGTAGTTGGAAGTCCTCTTCCATGAAAAGGCACTGCATATCTTCAAACTTTGCCATGCAGTGGCGGCATTTCCGTCTTGCTCCACCCACCCCTTCTTTAAACCCACCAGCCTTATTACTGGCGGGTGTATCAGCCAGGAATGCCAAGATACCTCCTCTAAGATTAATATTGCCAATAGGTAGGGAAAAGGTGTACCCTCTATCGGATCCAAGAATTTTCATGTTCTCTACTAAAGGTACTATGACCTTGTTAAACCCATACTGGGGATTTGATAGGTGTTTTGTTTCACAAACAGCAAAAAGATGAATGGACTTAAGGGTTGATCTGTATGCAGGGGGCAGATTTGCAAGTTGATAATAAAAAAAGCTCAACTTATGATTCTTATTTGTCAGTGGATTGATGAAGTTAACATCATCATAGTACAATAAAAGAAGAAGAGCTCTTTCATCATTTGAGAACAATTCATGATTTTGAAAGAATGTTCCATTACAGAAGTCTTCAAGTATGGATAGATCTGCACTTCGTTTGGGCCCAGCCAGTACTATGTTCAGCATTTGACTACAACCCAGCTGTACTTGGATTGTGTTAAGCACAGGGATGTAATAAAAGGCATCCTCCACCTCCACAATCTTCTTTTTCTTGCCTCTTTTAACAGCTGCACGATGTTTCCCCAACACATACTTCACTGGTTCCTAGTACAATAGTTAACATTTTTAGTATGTTAACACTTTCAGTGATGATAGTTGTAAGTTTCTTATGAATGTTGCCAGAATTCTTCAAGAATTTAATTGATGATTAGGTTAACCAAACTGTACACCTCAAAAGTGCAGTATTATCAATCCTCCCAGTTTAACAATACATGCACTAGTCTATTATTGTGATATAATAATAATTATAAGGATGAGGGGAATAAAATTATTATCCACAGTGATACTTCTTGTCTCAATTTCCTTAGCTTTATAGGCTTGGCAACAATCAAAATTATACTCTATCTTGTTCAGTTCATTATTTGTCCAATCAATACAAAGTACAAGTCTCCATTATTCCTGGGCATGAACAAAAATTTCATTTCACTTACAATTTTATCCAAACCACAGTAGTTATAGGTTTTGTTGCTGCTGAATGTTTCACTTAATGGTGTACTCAAGATTTCCACATTCTTAGCTGCTTTATCAAAAACTCTTTCAACTTTATTCAAATCTTCCTCATTCCTTAAGTCTGCATCTTCAAGAACTTCTCCAACATTTCTTTTTACATTTTCCAACATTTGATGCAAGAAATGGCCAGTTGCAACAGCAACATTTTGTACAGCCTTTCCAGTAAGGCGGTTTTGTCCTCTAATTTTGCAAAGGAATTTTTTGTTGAGAGCATTGACAGACTCGTCACTAAAAAAATCACTATGTCTGAAGTAATTGGACACACTTAATTGGTCACTGCACTCATCAAACACCACATTAGATCTGGATGGTGAAGTTGCATCTTCTTTGTCTTCACTTTCATCTAGTTCATTCTGACTTTCCAAGGAAACCTCCCCATGGGAACCTTGTAAGTACAAAACACAGACGATATTCTTTGATTAACAAGTCAATTGACCATGAAAGGGGTTTGGAAGACAGGATCATTTTTCCTCCTACCTACTTTACAATTGCGTGATATTTTACATTCCCGGGCATACAATTTCAGGGATGACATTAAAATGTGTTTTAGAAAATATTCATCCCCCCACCCCCAACCACCTTCCTCTCCTCTGGAAATTTCTTTCTCTACAAAAGAAATTGCCCTTTTAGGCTCCCTCCCCTCTCGGAATTTATAATAGGCTTCCAAGGGGGTGGTACGAATATTTTCCACAACCACACAATAACTCGGTACGTGATCGAATATCTACTGAAATTTCAAGTAGAATTCATTTTAAAATAACTTGCAAATCTTTCAACAACGCGTTTCATACCTTCAAGTAGAGACGGCTCCCCTCCCGCGTCGTTCGGACAAGTGCAAAACAAGAATTTTCGATGTACTGTGCGCACGTGTTTGGTGAAAGAGTTCACCTTGCCGTATTCCTTGGTACATCCATCTATTTCACAACGAACAAGAAAAAACCTTTCTTCATGAGAACGGTTATGCTCAGAGTTATAATGCGTTAGCAAGGAAGCAAGCATTAAAGCCGAAAAACCCGCACAAAAAAGACATCGCCAAGCCATCTCTGAGTAAATCTGCTCATCAAACACGTGATACCAAAAAAGGCGCGAAAGACGACGCAGAAACAAAAGGATCGGTAACCGCGCCTGATTGTCACACCCATCTCGTTCAAAGTGTCGTTGGGGCGCCGAAGTGCAGGACAGTGTGGAGTCAAGTGTGGAATCATGTAGTTTTTGCGTCTGGAGATGAATGCCAGATTGGTTGTAAGGTATGTCACGACATTTTCACTTCTGATTTCTTTTTTGCGAACAAGGCTGCAAAAATTGCTCTAGTGGCGCCGATTGATAATGATTTTCGTTTGGTTGCTAGTTATAGTGGAAGTTAAATTAAAGGGGCTCTGGTACGTCGCCTAGCAGTCCAGTTAATGTTGTTGTGATTTTAACCTTTAGTCGCCGTTATTTGCTACGGAACTTAATGCGATGAAAGAACCAGTAGATGATAAGATTTAATGAATATCTTTTCGTTGACAACGGAGATTAATTGTGAGGTTGACTGTTCATGCAAAACAGCTGTGCTGTTAGGGTAGATAGATAGGAACGAATCGACGAGGTTTGGCAAATTGTAATCCGTTTTAATCTTCTTCAGTTTTGCCCATTTGTGCCCTCTGAAGTATTAACTGTGTTCTTAAAAACCCTCCTTCTGGTTTTGCTCACTTTAGTGAGCAGTTACGTTTTAATTCACCTTATTTTGCCTGCCTTTGCTGCATATGGGTTTGCCATGTGGGAAATAGCGCAACGTCGTTTCTAAAAATAAAGTACCTTACATATTTCTGGACCCCCCTGGGAGACACCGACAAACATTTACTTGTTAACAACGAAAAACCCAACACACGGCCAATTTTTGTGAATACTAAATTGTTTTAGCCGTTTCTTTACAAATGTAGATGGCACCAAGCATTGCTGATGGGAAAAAATGCAGTATTTATTTTGGGTATGCAGGAAAAATGCACAATATGTTAAATTATCTATGGAAATATTTCAAGAAAGTATTTCTTGAGAAAAATTAACATTGGGCTATCATGTTCTAGTGAAGGTTGTCACATAGAAAATGATAATCCCTCAAATTCTTCCGGAGGAGTGTATATCATGCTCGAAGAGTGTTAATTTGAAGGCGTTGTAGAGTTAGTCCTTCCAAATTCCTGGTCTGGCCGGTCAGTTCTGTCAAATGGAAAGCGTCCTAAGACTTGTTTGTAGGCCTGGTTCTAACAATCGTTTCAGGTTCAACAACATTGTTTGGAACTGGAAATGTCTTCTTTTCTGAACGAATTGTGGTGATTGAGGCCTTGAACTAAAAAAGGAATTAATCATTTTATTATTCTTATCATCATCAAAGACAGCCGAGTCTGTTGGGTACAATGATATCAATGCTACGCTTTTGTTTGTTATGGATTTCTTTCCTTTTTTGTGAGCTCATTTTGTTCTATTGCAGATAACGTTCTGTATAATAATAATGTCACTTTTAAAGGCCTTTGCTGAACGCAGTGTGGAGTCTCTCTCTCTTTTTCTTAAGCTGAAAGGGTTTCAGGCTGAAGTAGTGGATAGCTTACGAGGTATGTTTTCATATAGTTTCCACTTATAAGAAGAGTTGCTTCGGTGGTACCATCATATGGTGTTTTAGCCCTGACGGAAATTAAAGGGATCTTGTTGGCAGTCCAGTTCATTTTTTAGTCTTGAGAATTACTCGCCTTAATTTGCCATAGAGCTTTAAATGGTACTGATCACCCCAAAAGTATTAAAAGACAGCTTAAATTTTTCCTCAGTATACATGTACTTTCTTGTAACAATTTTTTCTTATTGCAGATAACAATGTGGATGGTGCTACTTTTTTACGATTCACAAGAGATGACTTAAAAGATATTTTCCCCACCAACTTTCAATTTAGAAAGAAAATTTGGGATTATCTAGAAGATATAGTAAGAGTTGACTGTTCATTACTTGTTTAAAAAAAAAAAACTAAAACGGATGACTTTACATGTGAGAGTATGTTTTTCAGGCATACATTGTTTTTCTTTTTAGCATGGGACACTTCTTGTATTTCTTTTGCTTGTAACTCATTAATTTTAAATCTGCAGTTGACCTCTGATAACCATTGGCACCATTTACCACTAATACCATTTATGAAACAAATTTCTTTTCATTTAAATTCACAGAGGTGTGAAGATTGTCAGATTAGGACAGATTCCTCATATCCAAAGTCTACCCAACAACTTCAGTTGCCCAGATCACCTGTACCTCGGATGCGGTCCACACCATCTTCCTCGGATTCTGAAAGATCTTCATCTCCGTTACCAGGCACACAATTTGTGCCTGGAATGGGGTCTACATTATTGTCCAAGGAGTCAGAGAGACCTGTATCTCCACTTTCGACTCCACCATGTACACAGTCTAGGATAAGGAGGGCTACACCATCAAATTCAGATTCAGAAGGATCTTCAGGTCCGTCTTTCGTTACTAACCAGCACGAGAAGCAGAAAAGTGGGTCTCGGTCAAGCTCTGGTACTGAGCCTGTCATTGACATTGAAGAAGATTACAGATTTTATATTTCTGCAGAATTGCATAAATGCAATCAGGAAAGAAAATATCCTGATGAAAAAGTTTTGCGACGTTTTATCAGGGATGCAGCTGCAAGTCTACAAGCAGTAGCTGGTGAAAACATAAGTCAAAGTGACTTTGTTTTAGCAGCAATGAAGATCTGTCAGGAAGTTCCAGTATTAAAAGATCCTACACCTGCAAGTTTTCTATCTGGCTATAAATTTCCATATTGGGTAAATTATATTCATAATTTATTACATTAATTTCACATGTATATGTTGGCCTGTGCTGTCCACAGTTAACCTTATACATCAGCCCATGATATCTGAAGAGAGTAAGACAAGGATTTGACGGGTTAAATTTAAGAGATTGTCGTTCAATGCCCAAGAGTGCACACTATTTTGTTGCATATCTCTCTGGGCATGTGTGCATTGTTGCACGCCTTGTCACATAGAGGTTAAAAGGGTTCTCTAAAGGGCTTAGTGACCACAATGCCGCAATTCACTCCAAATGTGTTTTTCCAGGCCAGTCGCACCCCCTATTGGACCTGTTGGGAAGGGAAAGAGGCACACATGCAAGGCTGTACCATGTGAAAAGTGCTGCATGCCTTTCTATTTGTTCCATGACTCAGCAGCTACTTCAGCAAATTATCTGAACTTGCTTATGATCGAGCTACACTTAACAAGGGAATGTTGAAATTAGTGCTCGTCTCCTGGTTTTACATGTAGTTTCTGCTCAAGAATAATCTCTATGAAGTATTCTTCAGTAGAAACTGAAACCAGGACACTCTGACAATATAACATGTGGCTGCCTTATTAAATATTCCATTAGACAGTTCTCTAAAAAAATACTTTTCTTTGTTTTTTGCAAACTGGCAGAGTACTGTCCTTTACCAACTGAAAAGAAGAGTGCAAAACGTCAAAGGGTATGAGAAAAGAAAAACACAGGGGAAAACCAAGAGGTCTAGTAGTACTGAAGATGTGCAGTTTGGCGAAAAGGAAGTCGAGGAGTTGCATGCAAATTTGCTAAGAGAGGTTCAGTCCAAAAAGAAGAATTTTGCAGCAATCAGAGAAATCCAGAAAAACACATTTAATTTCAGAAGAAAGGATATCCAGCAGATGCCTGAAAAAAGTGTTGCCAGTGGAATTATCTCCAACTACCCATTTTTTCAACTGCATGAGTGTACTGTAAGTATTTCTACTCTCAGTGACAAGTTGGCAGCATGTCTTGTGAACCTAAATTTTAATATCTTGTTATCCACTCCCTTCAAGGGTTTTCAAGGATAGTTGGATGAGAGAGATATTTTATTGACAATATTACATGGCAGCCAACAGGCTGAATTGTGTAATTAAATATTGTTGCACGTTCAGGCTACTGTGAAATTGAGCCCTCTCAGGTTGTAGACTTAAATTTGCATACTGCTTGTGATGCAGTTTATAAAACATAACCAGATGAAGAATGAGTAATGAATGTCCTGTAACACGAATGTGTCTTTCAGATAGACTACCACCCAGGCACTGTCCCCTTACTCTCACTCTTTCAGTTCTGTTACATTCTACATAATTCATTTGTGCAAGGGTTAAAAGGTAAAAATGGGTAGGATAACATTGTTATTTCATAACATATTTTTCAGCTTTTGAATGAGTTAGAATTTTACTGCAAAATGAAAGATGGACATTCACTAACTTTTGAAAGCTGGTTAAAGAATTGGATGAGTACATCAGAGAAAGTGAAAAGTTGCCTTGAAAGCCATGACTTTATCCCAGATGATCATGAAACAGAACTCACCCCTGGTAAGTTATATTAATCGCTCAGATCTATTGCAAAGAGCAGTTAACTGTATTTGAATTCAAATTACTGATGTGTACAGTCAGTTAGACAGTCTTTCATGTCTTTCATGTCTTACTGGGGACTTGGCCACATTGTGAAATCTTGGGGAAAAAATCTTGAAATTCATTTTGTAAAACAAAGGAAAACATCATCTTGCATAATTTGTATTTGAACAGAGTACTAACTTAAAGTAAGCCAAAGAGTTATCTTGTCACAGCACAAATTAAACAAATTATTTGTAAATAACTAGGCCTTGGGTGTAAGTATGTTGATATTAAATTTTATAGATGAAATTTGTGGGGCGTTCATGGAGCATGTCACCTCTATTGATGAAAAGAGCTGTTCCCTGCCATTATTAAACATTCTCCCCTTGCAGGTATGATTATAGTACATTCCTCTGATTATAGGTATAGTCTGCTCTGAGCCTAGAAAGCCCATCAGGCTGGCGCTTATCTCCAGTTACTGTAGCATGAAGCAACTAGGAGTATTTCTACTCCCCCCTGGATGGGATGCTAGTCTATGGCAGGGTTACCCCCAGCATTAAATTCGCCGGTACCCATTTATACACCTGGGTGGAAAGAGGCACCGTGAGAGTGAAGAGTCTTACCAATAGTATTGACAATAATTAATGGTTTCCTGTACAATAATGCCAATGCGATTTCTTTTAATAATAATAATAATAATAATATTATTATTATTATTATTATTATTATTATTATTATTATTATTATTATCATTATTATTATTTATATTAAAATTATTAGTGTAAGTTTAAATAGTATTGGCAAGGTTAATTTGCAAACGAATAAAGCCATTTGGATTTCATATTTTATCAGGGTGTGATGCCTACACATCCAAAAGGTGGTTAAATTATTGGCATTTAATTTCTTGAAAGAACTTCACCAAGAGAAATCGAAAGTGCAGACCATAATAATTATTATTATTACAACAAGGTGGGTAGTCATGTTAATGAGTTTACTTGGGAATTAATTTTGTGTTGTCTTTTTATTTATCACAGATTAAATCAAACATTGATGAAGTTATAAAGAAGGAAACAAAAACCAATCAACCTTCCCTATGGTGTGCAATGGATGAAGGAATTTTGTCTCAGGCTTTTCTTGTTGTTGATAAGAAAGTTTTTATTGAACTGTCGAAGCTGTCTTACTTCAATTCTTTGTTAGTATTGATGGGTGCCTATTTTGCTTTTAATTTAAGTTATGATAGGCGTCAAGAGTTAATCTTTCAGTTTGTTGAAGAATTTGTATTAGGTCTTCGGCCCTCCAAAAAGTCTGTGCGATATCGCACTTTGTGCATGTTGCTGGTTCCAGAAAAGTAATTTTGAGACAGGTGAACTAAGAAGTGCAGGTTTTTGGCAATTGTAATGTAGTGGTATGGTTAGGGGAAGTTAATTGTGATAGGTGTCAATAGTTAATCTTCCAATTTGTTGAAGAACTAATTAGGTCTTCGATCCAAAAAAGTCTTCACAATATCGCATTTTGTGCATGCATGCTGCTGGTTCAAGAGAAGTACTTTTGAGACAGGTGAACTAAGGAGTGCAAGTTTTTGGTTGTACAGTAGTGGTATGGTTTGGGGAAGTTAATTGATAGGTGTCAAGACTTTATCTTCCAATTTGTTGAAGAAGTTGTATGAGGTCTTCAGCCCTCAAAAAAGTCTGCGCGATATTGCTCTTTGTGTATGTTGCTGGTTCCAGAGAATGAAGTAATTTTGACTGGTAAACTAATGAGTAGTATTTAGCAGCTGTACTGTAGTGATATAGTTTGGGGAAATTCATTAGTACTGGCCAGGAGCCCATTACCTGGAGTCTCCATATGTATTATACCCTTGAGTCAACCCTGTCCCATATCTTTTTATTTTTGGAACTGCTATGTCTTTTCATCATTTTGAAATACCTTTGTGTTTCGGGCATGCTGCAAATGATGCAATTAGTGGCCGACCATAGATCTGTTATGATTGGCTATTTTGAAAACACTTGCAAAAGCCCGGCCGGCCCTTCATTGGAGGTGCTTCTAAAAATAAACATATATGCAACAGGGTTGACTCGGAGGGTTAATATAGGAGATTGAGGCTCCGGGTAATGAGCTCCCGTTACTGGTAGTGTTTTGTTGTGTTATGAGGTACATGTGTGTGCTCATTTGACATTAAGGGGCAAACCATGCAAGCATTTTCTCTTAACTAATGAGTTTGACAACAAAAGGACTAAATGTTTTTATACCTTTTATAAAAATAATGTCCACAAATTGTTATTAGAACTTGATGGTACCCTCAAAGAAAATTAGTCTATGACATTGCACATTTTTGTTGTTGCAAATTTGCTGGTACCAAAGGGAAGAAATAGGCAACTTTCAGACATACCATAATACCTTTTGATTGCCCTCCAAAATGTTCTGTGAAACTACTTTTCCATTAAGTCCCAAAAGAAAATAAAACCATGCTTATGCAAAATTGTGGAGGGCAAACAGAGAATAATTATTATGGTATCTTTTGAAGTGGCCTATTGTGATCACGAGCATTATAGAAGGATCTCTTTATGATAACGTTCAGTTGATTTGACAAGGTTAATGATAATAGAGATTAAACTCTTATGTAAAGCAATTTTACTTCCAGCGCTAGCTGTGATTTTGAGTAAAATGAATTGAAATGTTCAGAATTTATTATTAGGACTTCAGGTGACCCATGAAAATCTTTGTACGATCAATGTGTATTTGCTAGTACCAGAGTAGAGAGGGTGAAGCAGTAAAATTGTGTTTATGTAACTACATTTTTACAGTAAGGAGGTGTTAGTGTTTTGATGAGATATATCCCCATATAATTGTCAAGGGGCTATTGCATCAACTGAAGCCTTTCTTTCTAGGTATATAGAGCATTTTTTCCCTCCTGATCTTGTCTTTATATAAGTCCCTTACCAAATACACATATCTGTGACATTTTTCAATTACCGTTCATGTATGTGACATATATGTAAATGCATGCCCTGTTGGCAATTTGTGGCTATATATTTTTCTGTAACTGCATGAGCTTGGGTACCATAAACAAGTACTCATTTCTACAATAATTAATATAAAAACAATTCATGCTGTTGTTACGTTGTGTTAAGGAGATAGAGAAATACAGTGTAAATAAACATATATTCAAGTTTGTGTAACTAATTCATTGCTGTTATAATAGCAAGAAGGTAGCTTTATTGTCTTTCTGAAATTAAATAAATACGACTGTTTCAATGTTTGATGTTAAAAATTTCTTTGCCAATTATCTTAAACAGAAAGAGGTAAAAGCTGGTGTATGAATGAGATTTTGAAGTTGACAGCCCTAAAAGCTAGTTTCAACTAAAATCAAATTTATTGTGCTGGTGAATTCTTCTAAAAAAAATAATTGGCGTGTTTTATCTGGGTCACTTTCATTTCTGTTTTAGCCCCCGGGTAAATTACCATTACTTTATCTACATGGTAAATTAAGGATAGCTACACTTAATTTCACTTCAAAATCCCTTATTTTAAGCATCCTTGTACTCAGACTGGTTTCAAGCACTCTCTCTTGTTTTAAGTTATCAGGGTATTGTTTTAAAACGTAAAACAAGTTTCCTCTATGCTTGCCAGAGGACATTAAAACAAGCATATTTTTACTTGATTTAAGTATCCAACTTTTAGAGTGAAATTCCTCGTTATTTTCGACAGTTAGACGGATTTTCTCCGAAAAACCCACTTTAGCCAGCTCTTCCTCCAACCGATATTTAGCTTTCTTAGATTCAATGTCTTCGGTGAAACGCAAAAAGCTTCCCTCTGTGTAGCATGTCAACTGGACAAGAATGGAGCCCGGCGAAATCGCAGTCACCTCTGGATCTGCATTTCCGGAGGGTGTTTGCTGCTGAAGAGAATTCCTGATGGCTCTTTCAGTCAATACTCTATTCGCTATGTAAAAAGCTCCGATCATAAAGCCTGCTGCCACCCACTTATTTTCAATCTTTAATGAAATCGAAAATCCATGAGGCAAACATAAGCTAAAGTCCATAGCAGCGCTGGCGGCAGCTTGAACCGCTTGTTCCGCCATGGCCAATCGAACCCCCACGGAGCACGAACATGTAAATTGCTCGCAGACTGAACCGCTCGCTTTGGTCACGCAAGCCAGCCGAGGGGACAATGGTGATTGAATGCAAGGTTACTAGTGTAATGTCCTTATAGATCACAAAGACGCTAATCGAAACAATAATCAAACACTCGCCTAGTTCACACTGTTCCTACACAATCACTCGTCCCATGCCCACACGGTCACCGGGTTCCCGCGCTGGAGAGATCCCGGATGTACATACAAACACTTTCTTCGCTTACAAACCCGCTACCTTATTACAACAATAAGTATGACTAATGTCCTTTATGATATGCTGAAAACTAGTAAAAACACAACATTACTTAGATGACTTCAGTCACTGCAAAGTCACTGTCACAGCTACAGGGTGACATAATCTTTTAGTCTTTCGGGGGGTCGAGTGACTCTCCCTGACCTCCTTGGTAAAGGCTCGGCCTGAACTGGGCTTTGCTCCTTGACTGGAGTAGCACTTGCCTCCACTGTTAGATTGGGCACGATTTCTTGCCCAGAGGGCTGCTCAGGTACACCGCTTACTACCGGGTCTGAAGAGCCTGGTTCCCCTGGATCAGTAGCTGGGTCCACAAATCGCTTGACATGCTGGATGTTTCTCTTATACACTGCCCCTTGTGATGATTTTAACTTGATTTGGTCTCCATGACGTTTAATCACCTCATAAGGCTCCTTCTCATAACTTGTTGAGAGCTTCTGTACATTCGGCTTATCAGCTGCATTGTG
>NC_090890.1:24295746-24308246 GCF_036669925.1 Montipora capricornis | reverse complement strand
GGTTACCATGGCAACAAAAGAACCACCTAAAAGGGCCCTATATTTCGTGTTTAGGCGCTTATATCTCAAAAACAAACTCGGTGACCCCCACTTTTAATTTTGTTGCCAGAGAGTGATTAGCACACTAAGATAAAACTCTGCAAAGTATAGCATTTTCACTGTCAATACAACCACTGACTGCCTTCGCGATACTAAGTTATGGAAAGCGAGATTTTGCAGAGACAGAGGGTCGTAAGACAGAGATAGGGGAAAGATGCACGCATCGCCGAAGGGGAGGTGGGAGGGGCAAAAAATTCCACACTAGACCAGAACGGCGTAACTTGGCAAAAGAGACCGAAAACCAGAGAAGGTTTACATAAATAGGCAAATAAGTTCCCTGGGGACTTGAATAGCATTGTCTCCTAAACCCTGAGGTGTTACAAGGATATTCGCGTTGCGCGCAGGCTGAATCCGTGGCTATTTTGACAGTGAAAATAGTTTAAGCAAATTCTCTGGAGCAGATTCATAGCAACCTTAACAACTGGAAAATTTTAAGGTGGCTGTGAATCTGCTTCAGAGAATGTTTTGTAACTTTGCAGAGAGTTTCATCTTTGCCTGCTAATCACTTTTCAGCAATAAGAAATGGGGGTCAGCGATCTCGTTTTTGAGACATAAAACACGAATCATTGGCTTTTTTTAAATGGTTATTTTGTGGCCACGGTAATTTATTACGTCACATTAATATGTGCATCTTGTCCTCATTTATGTTAAAGTTCATAAGTGCTGTACGTTTCTCCAAAAGGTTTTTCTTCGGGCACTCTGGCCTTCCCAACGCTTAATTATTGATATCAAGGCTCGGACCCAATTTATGTCATAAGTAGAGTACTTGTTTCACGCTAATTTAATTTAAGCTATGACAAACTTTTATTCGTGTAGGTCCATCTGTATACAGTGGCAAAGGATGCGTGAAGACAATTAGTATCTCCAAAATTGCTTTAAGTGGCACCCTTACTGCTCTGCATTTGTTGTATACAAAGCAAAATGGACTGTTTCGTTGTTGATGCTTGGTGTTTTGAGAAAGAGGCGATAAAAATGAATGCCATAAGGCTCAGCGACATGGCAGGGTAGGTTCTTTAATGAAAGAATAGCAAGCTGATAATGAAGGGATGGGGGAAGGTACGTAAAGGTTCCTTTTTCACGCACCGTTCCAGAGTTCGTTGCGGCCAAGGATGACGAGTATTAACTCACAGAACACAAAATACACAACTGTACATCATAAAGACGCTTGTATTAAACTCAGCTACTTTAACAATACAGATGCAAAAAAAATCTAAGTCACCTAAAATATGCTTAAATTTTCTGGATGTCACGTGTACGCTTGGGTGAGTATGGAAGGGCTTGATTATATTGGGAAACCCTTTTTTAAACAATGTATGAAGTAAAAAACATTGATTTCACAAAGTTTCAGCTGCGTCTGGTAATTCTCGCATACCGCAATGGATTCAAGAGTAAAACTACTAGGTCTTCATGGTTATGGAACAGAATTTCAAGCAACCCGGCTAAAAGAACTATTTATCAGTAATTTGAAATCACTGAGGCAGCGGAAGATCCTTACTAACACTATTTAAGACTAAGACTTTTAATCTATTTTTAAGAACCTCAGCCAAAGTTAGCTTTAATTTTACGTTGCACCACGGATTTTCTTTCCACCTTTTTCCCCGTGATTTCAGTTTCACTATCAACATTACTGTATCGCAATGAAATTCAATTATTTATTCTTAAATTTCCTTGTTCATTTTAACTGATATGTATAAAACGCCGATCCGTCCAATAAGATGTTTGCAAAAAATAACATACTTTCATTTTAAAAAGATAAATCCTCGGAGATACGAGAGAAGTCATTAATATATGTTTGTTTCTTTAAGTGCCACAATTGAGACAAAATTCACGCCGGAGTGAAAGAAAGTCTGATGTTTGAGCTCAGTCGCACTGTACAAACATCCTGTACTTTGTTATGTCATTCCAGTTGTCAATAAGATTTCTGCTTCCGCTTGTTTTCAAATTGCCTTTTTCATCTCATCATATCTTCCTGTAGTCTTGATTAGTGCCTAAAGAGAAAATACAATGCTTTTTAATTAAGACCAGGCACAGATAGTTTCTGATTTAGTTCCTGCCGCACTCCTTCGCAGCCCTTATTTTTGTTTCATATTGTGATATTGAGGTGGCCTCTCCTATAAGCCTGGTGGTTTCCTGAGGTCTCCTCGCCTAACAACCTGCTGTATGCTTTTTTAAAATCTGTTATACACATAAAGGCAAATAAATGATGATGATGATGATGATGAAGTCAAGCGAGTTGCTTTTAACCAACTTTAGATTTCAAAACCTGATTTAACCATTTCTCTCTTCAAATGCACTCATAAGACACTTTCACTGTATGCCAAATCTTGTTGAAAGTATTTTATGCGTAAGTGATTGGTGACGGAAGGGATTTATTTCGTAATTTTCCTTAGTTCAGATGAGAATCATTAAATACAGGATCGCTTAAGGTTCAGCCCTATTCAATGTTAATAGCAGAAGCAATAAGTAACCGACACTTGTAGTTAAATTCTCCTGACCCTCCCAGACGAACTCGTAACTAGTCCAGCTTGTTTTATATTCTCCTTTAGCCAACTGCTGTTTGTCAAAAAAGATGGCTTTGGTCTTTTTTATAATCCCAAAACAATTCCAAGGTCGCTTTGGCGAGAAGAGACAGGAAAAACAAATAATGGAAGTTTTGTAAGATGTCCTACAATTCCTACAGTGCGATGGTTGTGTTTAGGCTTAGAGGAAATTCTTCAGTTAACTACTTCTGCTTCATCAAAACCTGTCAATTTTCTTGGAAATACGTAAATTAATATAAGTTAAAAGGAAGGATTTTTTGCAAATGAATCTGTGATGTTTACCTTGAGATTTTTCATTTTCATTTCCTCCAGCATATATTGAAGCGCTTCCTTGGCTCGAGGCTTTACAGAGTGATCGCACAGTAGCTTCTCCGCCACGTTCACAGGATTCTCACGACGAGAATTTCTCATTTTTTTAAATTCAAGGGGTTTGTACAGGGAAAATAGTTTCTGGAAAGCAGTCTTTGACATCGAAAGCACACAGTGATGCAGGGCAGTGTTTCCCTCTTCGTCCACACTTCGTACATTAATTTCCGTCTCCCGTGTCTTGAAGGTTGAAATGAATTTTGACTTACTTTTCGTAACCGCTACCGACAAGGAAGACATTCCTGGAACTAGTCCTAAAGCAGCTTTGTGGTTTCTGTCAAACTGAGGTGGGAGAGTACAGTTTAGGTCTACTTTTCGTGCGACTATAAGATATTGCATCACATGAGGACTCATTGACGGAATTGAGCAGGCTTTTAAGAGTGCGGTGTAGCCCTTCATATCCTCCATCTGCAATTGTTCAATACTGAACTCCTTAAGACGAGCTTCGATTTGTTCTGTGGTGAGGTCACCTTCCTTTTTGCTTCTTGTGTACTCATTCCAAAGATCAACGATAGCCCTTGTTACTTCATTGGTTCCCGCCTGGTATTCCGCCACTAATTGCATCCCGTAGTTTTGAGTGCTGTCACTGGCGCTGTCGTAACTTTTCCCTTGCACGTTTTGTTGGCTTGGGGTAGGTGTATTCTGCAACTCTGTTGCTGCGTCTTGTGAGGAGTACACTGAGATAGAAGTAGTTTGGCTGCTGTCGCTTGAGCTAGTCCCAAATATTTCGATTGGTTCGTCGACGTCTGGAATCACTACGACTTCTAGTTTTGCTGAATCACTTGAGCTCCCTCTGTCAAGGCAGGTATCATCCTCCCAAAGTTTTCTTTTTCTGTTCGTTGTCTCCCTTATGTCTTCAGGTATACAGCCACCGTTTTTAATCTCGGTACTGATCCTTGGACCTCTGTGTGCAGTTGACTTCGACTCCTTCTTTTCATTTCTTGGAACCTTACAGCTCTCTCGATCTAATTCTCTCATTAGGACGTTTTCCACATCGCTTTGTATTGCTGATGCTTTCTTGCTTGTATTGTAATTCTCAACGTTTGTAATGTTAGCAAGGTTAGCAAGGTCAATTTTCTGTCGCTTGCATGGGGATTCAGGAACAGATGAACTGATGCATGAAGAATCGGTACTCCAATGGTCAGATGAGACGCCAGTTGGTTCCCCATCGGTAACAGGCCCATCATTGTCAAACAGTGTTCCACCTGAGTCGACGTCCCTTGCTGTTTCGTTGTCGTGTGTAGCATCGTTTTGCTTAAAGCATGCCTCAATCAGAATCCACCGTAAACTATGTCGGTTTGGGTCGGCGGCAGACAAAATTGCGAATTGAGCTTTTCTGTCACTCATTTCCGAAAAAAGACAAATTCCATTGTGAGTTGATACGCTTTCCAGGGTGAGGCGAGGCCAGCGTTCGATGGCATCGGCCGTACTTATGATAAAGACAATCTTCTCTTTAGTAGCACAAAATCTTGAGTTTAGCTGCATCATGCTCGTTGTGGTTCGATTTGACGCACAGTAGGACGCAATAAGGACTGGAATCTCATTCGTATGCGCTTCCTCCGAATAATCCTTCGCTTCTAGTTGGTCAACAATTCTTACTGTATGTAGTTCGTCCACTTGATCGTCTCGTCGATCATACCCAAGGTGGCCTTTGAAACATTTATCAGGACCAGCTTCTTTTAGAAGATTTCGAAGATGCTCCAAGATAATACGTTCTTCCAAGTCTTCGGTCAGCTGGCTTGAGGATGGGCGATCCTGCAAGACGCTTTCTCTCCTCCATTGAAAGATACTTGGAAAAGAGAGGTCTTGGATCCAATCCTTGTATTGAACTTTTAGAAAATGGTAACGGTTGCATTTAACAACCCACAGACCAGCTTTGTCGCAATCATCATTGAAGCGTAGGTCTTCCCAGCAAGGCCAAGGACGGTAAAAAACTTCCTCTTTCACCGTGCTTCGAACATTCAATAGGATCACAGCGTATACCTGGGTCTTTGCGAATGAGTTTCTCACTCTTGGAACACTTCTTAAAAGTCCTAGCACGCCATAGCTTCCATGGTGCGTTTCGGTTTCATGGTGATTTTCAGTGAATATTTTAGCAGGACCTGTGTAAAGGTACAGTGGAAACTGTTTTGCAAAGTTACCCTCTAAAGGGTATGGACCCTGATATTCTCCAAAATTGGGCGGCATTTCCTTTCCTTCAGCTATTTTCTGAAGATGGCTTAGAGGCTTAAAGAAAGAACAACGTTCCATCTTAATCACGCCATTGTCATCCCTTAAAACCTTGGCATTTGATGGTGTCTGCGTGCAAGAAGAAAATACTGCTTCGGACATCATGGCGACGTTATCATCAATGACAAAAACGTACTCCAGCTTTAAGGCAGACGCAATTTTCTGGATGAACAGCCTAGCATATCCAATGCCTCCTTCTTCTGGTCCTACTTCACAACTGGGCAGTTCTTCAGGCAACTGAAAAATGGCAAGAACTTTACCCCAAGTGGCTTTATAAGCCTGAAACTTTCTTCTGCGAACCACAGCAACTTGCACGCAAGTGATCACACGATTCTCTTCTTTCATTACGTGGGTGTAATTAAGAAGACACTTTCGTGGATCATCTCTATGCGAAGGGTGAAATATCCAGTATGGCAACGTGGGAACATCGTTTTCCTGTGGTGCCCAGCTTCCCCTGGAAAGACTTTGTTCAGCTGAACCAATGTCACTGAAGTGTTTTCGGAGATGACTGTAGGGTGCGCGGCTTGCCGGTATCGAACATTCAACACTTACTGACTTTCCATCCAGGTCCACCAGAATAGTTTGCAAGCATGGTTCTTGACCTTGGAGAATTCGTCCACATTCCGAGCAATTTTCGAAGTGATACCAATGCCAAGCGCGCATGTGATGTTCGGAATCGGTCTTAAGGTAGTAGCGAGAAGACTTGAATGGTTGCAGCCCAACACTTTTCATCAGAATGAAAGGATTTTCCTTGCAGTCATGCGTATAGAAGCAACCCCCAAAGGAGTACTTTCCCGGCGCCACAGGTTTTTCCAGGAGGCTGGGAGCCTCTTGGATTGTTTTCCAGTAGGGATACTCCCAGTTTTTTGCTTCTGTTCTTTCCATAGATTCATTAGCCTTTATCTCTTCTGAGGAATCACACTGTTTGTAGTAGTACAGGAAACCTTCATCAAAAGAAGAAACACTCTTGGATGGAATGTCTTCTCTTTCAAGGATATCTTGTCTCAAGAGTTTTATAAGACATAGATATGTTCCTGTTTTTCCAATCTGAGGTTCAGCTTGGAGAAGGATTCTGTTACAATGCTTTTGCGTGTTTTCGTGGTCATAGCTATCCTTATGCGCTTCATAGTCGTTCCAGCGAAGTGAAGATGCTCTCGTGCTGTGACTTTTGATCATGTACCTGTCAGGTCTGGTACATTGAATCGCGCTCATAGCTGGAGACCTTTGCAAAGATTCCTTAAGCCTGTTGTAGAGTACCCGCCCAACCAACACATAAGGGATATCCTGAACACGTGATTCACCGATACGGACATTTGCATAGCGGCACATTCTTCCAAGCTCTTGGACTACACTGGAAAGAAACAGTGGAGATCCCTCTTTGAATTCCCTGCTACTGTCGTAGTTTAGCCGAAGATCGAGGCAATCAAAACTGTGGGGGAATGTATCTCCCATACGACCTTTATCCACCAAAATTAGGATGCAAGCAAGATTTTCCAGGTCTTCATACTTCGTAATTGACTTGTGCACGTGTTTACAATTCATACACTTCTTGCGGCCAGGTTGTAGGTGGAGTTCCTTACAGCAGCAGTCAAATTTGTACTCACAGTTAACGGGCTGCAACTTAACAAAGAAAGGGCTTGCCGATTTCATCAACTGTTTCTCGATCTGGATTCCGCCATAGTCTCTTATGACTTCAAAACGTTCTTTTAGGCAGGATATCCTCCTTGCCAATATTAAAGTGTGGAAAAATTGATTTGCTGTCTCCATGCTCTTTGCTCGTACGATCTTCATCTTGACCGATCGTCCCTTTCCGCTTTCGATCAAACTCTGCACTAAGAAACTTGTTTCATTTTCTTGGACATTCCAATACCAGGTCTCAACCAGGCCGCCGTTTTGCTGGAGGTTTTGTTTGATTTCATCGATGATTGCAGCTTCTCGTGTGCTTCGAATGAAGTCTTGGAAATCCTGTGGTGAAAGATACATCAAGCATAGGACAAAGGAGAAAAGGATACTTGATCCCTGGTCAATGGCGTTTGCCTTTACTTGTTTCTTCATTCTTGCAAACTCTTTAATGTCCTCTTTTAACGCCGTTTTTGCCTCGTTGCAAATCTCTCTTTTAACTAATTTGAATGCCTCAGGATGGATGAATTCACTTTTCTGCAGTTTTGCGTCGAGCTCTCGTGTAAATTCGTCGAGCTTCTCGTCGAATTCCTTAGCAGGTGTTGAGTGTACGTCTTTTGATAGTGCCATGCGTATTTTGTCGCTGGTGTCATAGACGCTGGCATGAAGAATATGATAGCAATACTCTGCACACAGCAAGGCGTCAATCTTGAAGAATGATGAATCGGTCTTGAGCTTCTTATCTCTTTTCAGCTTGTCTACGATCCGTTGAAAAAACGAATCCTCTCTTATTTTCTGTTCCTCCGTAAGGTCACATTTCATAGTGCTGAGGTAGTAGTTTAAACTTACATACTGTTGTCCAACCGAGCTGACTTCTGTTGGCCCATACTGTTCCAAGTAGAACTCGAACGAAACCGTAGCTGCATTGTTTCTGGGTTTAATGATAGTCACACACCCTTTCCTTTCGACTTTCGCAACTTCTAAGGTGACCAGGCCATTGTCATGAACTGCCAAATAGTGATCTGGTTTATCACGACAACGAAATGCTACAACGTCGACGCCAAAATCCAGCTTGACTTCAAACTCGACTGCTTTAGATGGATCATTGGTGGCTTTTAAATCTTCTGTTATTGTGAGGACCCTTTTCTCACTTTCCAAGAACTTAATTGTCACAATACCATGCCCACCCTCAACAATGAATTCTGTCGCGTCACGTTCAGAAGTTGTTACAGTCATAGGCTTCTGTGATGCTACTTGTAGATAGCGATGCTTTGCGTCATCTCCAGTGTACAACGTCGATTTAAGTTTCATCCGCATTCCTCTCTCAAAGTTTTTTAGCTCAACTTCTGACCAATGGACAACGTGTAACTCCACTTCTTTGGAGGTTTGTTTAACGTTTTCTAGGAAAGGCTGTGTCCCCAGTACCAACAGATCGCCAGCTCTGTACTTGCTTTCACTTGTCGTAGTGTTGTCACAAAGAACTACACATCGGACTTCAGGAAGGCGAGAGTTGCTAGTCAGGAGATTAAAAGGAGTCGCAGAGATCTGAACCACCACCACATTTCTTGGTGAGTTGTCCTTGCACCATTCATTGATGAACAGATTGTGAGCAGATGACTTTCGTGCCTTATCCTTGGTGATTCCCCAGTGGCACTCATCGGCTATGATAACAAAGAGGGTTTGGGGTTTTTGCTGGACAGCCAGCTTAAGTTGCTCGAAATACCTGTCATTCTCATCGCTGCGAACATACATAAACATTCTCTTGCAATTGTTTGCATTCGGTTCTTTACGAACCTTCAGCTCTTCTTCTGACAACACACCTGCATCTGGATGACGAATCCTTTTCTCCGTTTGATCGCTGAGCATTCGATACCTCGCTGTGTAAACCACAAAGTCAACATCGTTGAAGACATCTTTTAGCCTTGCAATTTTGTGATAATGCCACATAATTGCGTTGATTCGCTTCTTGAGGATATGTGCCATCTCTATCTGCGACGGATAATAGCAAGGTTTTTCCGGATTGGCTTGCACTTCTTCGACGATGTCTTCTTCGTCCGAAGGGTATCCCTCCAGGAGGATATCCTCCTCCTTCTCGTCGTTGGACTCCTCTTCAGCAGCTTCTAATTCCTCATAAAGCTTGATATCAGCATCTATATCTTTCCTTATCTCTTTTCGAATCTCTCCATATGGATCTACGTCTTCGTTCACCAGAACGGCAATACTTTCAATGTGGACACTTTCACTCGGTGGGTAAAGAAAAATCTTGTGCCCATTGTTGCGGAAATTTGAGCAAACCTTGCGCACTTTTACTGAGAAAGCTCTGTCGTCACCAAACCATGTTTTTCGCTTTTGGTTCAGATCTTTTAATTCATCCATCAACTCTGGCGTAGCCTGGAAAAGTGTGAACAAATGACCATGGCGTCTGAGCGTGACTGCATCCACAATTTCCGCCATGAAGTCCAAAAAAAGTGATTCAGTCATTGAGTCCGGAGCTGACCAACAGTGCCTTTCATAATCGTTTAGCTCGGGCAGGGTTGTCCAAAACGGATTGTCTGATGTCGAAAAATTAACGACCACTGGAAGTGTATCCTCTTCACCTGCAAATATTCAAGTTTGGGACAAGAAAATCACTATCGTGGAAAAGTAACTTATTAGAATATTAGATGTTTATCGTTTAATCGTACCTCGGATACCAGAGGCAAGCTTAGGTTTTCATTTACTTCAAACAAGCCTCCAGAGGTAGCAAAGGTGATACAAGTAAAAAACTCGTGGATAAATCCAAATCCTGAGCAGTCATGAAACTAACAGGGACTCGGCCGTCATAATTAACCATATCTTGGGCAACCACCGATTTACAGTCAATAATCGTTTTATTTTCTCAAACGTCGGACGATATAAAACTACCTAGCTTTACCAGACATAGTCTTGAATATACAATCTTTACCTTTCCCTGGTGCTAAAAAACGCGGGTTCATGAATACATTTTCTTCTAACACCTAAAACTAAGAGTTTTCAGGGCCACAAAAATCGAAATTTGTAAAAGGGGAAATTTTCCAGATCTAAGACGCCCCCCGTTTGACTTAACAAAATAATTTATCATCTCAAGAGAGAATCCACGACGCAGCAAGCAAGCAGGAATCGTACAGGAATAGCATGGGCTCCCACGCTTGGCGGGTAGTCTGGGTAATTGCCAACTTCACCCCAGTAAGGGACACGCAGTTCCAGTCGATTAGACAGCAATCAATGAGAGATCCGGACAACATTAATGAGTCCTTTCGAAACATTGATACGAATCTACAATATGCAACCACTGCATCCACTAATACCCCACCGTTCGCTTGCATTTCTTCATCGATCTCTTGTGCGTCCGAAGGATATTCTTCCATGAGGATATCCTTCTCCGTATTGGACTCCTCTTCAGCAGCCTCTAATTCCTCATGAACTGTAATATCTTTTCGAATCTCTGAAGGTAGAAAAGATAACACAAGTAATAAACTCGAGCATAAATCCAAATCTTGAGCAAAATGATAGGTTATGAAACTAACAACTAAAAGGACTCGGTCGTTATAATTAACCATATCTTCGTCAACCAAATATGGTTGGTCGGTCGGTAAATATACTGTAGAACAGATGACAATACTCAGCAACATTGTGTGAGGGAGGAGGGGGGGTGTAAATTCTTTCCTGAGTAGGGGTGTGTGAAAATGAAGGTGAATAATTTGTGTCACTGTCTCAACAGTTTTGTCCAAGACTGTAGCTGATATCGAAGCAGTATGGGCTAGTGGTTAGAGCGCTTGACTTGAGATGCGGAGATCCTGGGTGCAAGATCCGTTCTCACAACTCGATGAATTTGATCCTGCGAGGTAGTCCCTGGTTCGACTCAACTGCACTTGTAAATAGCCAAGTGGTTTGCTCCAGCAAGTTGAGATTCTTAACAGTTGTTGTTATTGTTCTGTTCTGCCGTTTCGTTAAATGCTTTCGTTGGCCCTGAAAGGCCCATATGGGAGTGGTCAATGACGCATTTAAAAAAACCCTTACCGAAAGATGTAACACTAACTACTTGTAACCACAGGGTGCAGAGGAGTTTTTTTGGACACCATGGAGGAGGCCTAAACACAGGTAACCCAGGCTCACTGTGTGTAGGTAAATATAGAGAACATATGAGGCGAAGTTTAGGTCTGAAAATTTGCTAGAAAATGGAAATAAAAATCGATAAAACTTACCATGTGGTGAGCTGTTGTTGTCTTTAATACTTACACGAAGTTTCGGGAAAAATGGTCCCCGTTCACCTTCCTTCATATTATAGTGACATGGTAGGACACGGAATCCGATCGACCCAAAACAAGCACGATTTCTTTCGTGAAAATCGAATCCAGTCGCTAAATAAACACGCCAGGCTCGTGGAACATGAATTTCTCTAAACCATGAATCCACTGAAGCATATCCAGGTAGCAACGCGAAGCCACCAGACTCCGTAAAACTTGTAAGTTAACCTGCTAAAACGGTGGCCAGAAAACGTTGTGGCCAAGTGCCCAATTCAAAATGGCACTGAACTCGGGACGCCTGGTGACGAGGGGAATATATGTCCCCCTGGAGGGAGGGGAGTCCCAGATTGCTCAGTGAGTTTTGTTTTTAGCAATTTGAGACTCCCCTCCCTCCAGAACTTATTAAACTCGTAACCAGGCGTCCAGAGTTCAGTGCCATTTTGAATTGGGCACTTCGCGAGTACAACGCTTTCTGGCCGCCATTTTAGCAGGTTAACTTACAAGTTTTACGGAGTCTGGTGGCTTCGCGTTGCTACCTGGAGATGCTTCAGTGGATTCATGGTTTAGAGAAATTCATGTTCCACGAGCCTGGCGTGTTTATTTAGCGACTGGATTCGATTTTCACGAAAGAAATCGTGCTTGTTTTGGGTCGATCGGAGTTCCTACGCTGGCTTCCGTTTCCTACCTTGTCACTATACTATGAAGGAAGGTGAACGGGGACCATTTTTCCCGAAACTTCGTGTACGTATTAAAGACAACAACAGCTCACCACATGGTAAGTTTTATCGATTTTTATTTCCATTTTCTAGCAAATTTTCAGACCTACACTTCGCCTCATATGTTCTCTATATTTACCTACACACAGTGAGCCTGGGTTACCTGTGGCCTAAATCGACGGTTTCCCTCCCTTTCCTCTTTTTCTTGTTGTGTACGATCCAATAAAACGCCTCTGCACCTTGCGTTGTAACCAGCCTAGATCCATTTCTCTGACTGTCGCTAAATATTACGAGGCTTTTTAAATAATGAGTGCACGAGTATGCGTCGTCCAGTATATGTCATGATTACATTGCTTTAGATCAGTTGGCTTCTAGGAAAGGTCATAATTCTAATACGGCCTTAATGAACTATATGAGCCAATATTAAAAAAATACCATAATACTCTTTGTTTGTCCCTCCAAAATTTTGCATAAGCATTGCTTTTATTTTCTCTTGGGACTTATAACGATCCCAAGAGAAACTGATGGAAACAATGCTCATGCAAAATTTTGGAGGGACAAACAAAGATTATTATGGTATTTTTATATTGGCAAATATAGGTGCCACTATACATGGCTTAGCTGGCTAGATGGTGGTGCCGAGTTAATCAGGGTTTTTCCACCTA
>NC_090890.1:24283246-24290746 GCF_036669925.1 Montipora capricornis | reverse complement strand
AAGACCATTTGAGGGGTCACCCACATGTCGCGCCAGCAGAGGCCCTTTGGCTCACACGTTTAATTATTTTGTAATTCCTGTCCCATTTTGAGGTCTTTTAGTTTTTTAAGCTTTGGTAATAAATTCAGTTTAAAGGTAACAAAACTAACTACAAATTGCTCTGACGGACGTTTTCCAGCATGTCTTGCAGTTGCACTAAGCAAACGTTTATTGCACACACTAAGAAAGGACTGAAGGTGTTGTTTCCGCTTCATAATTCCTCTTCTTGTTGCCAGGTCAAAACATTGTTTGGCTTTGCGTTTGCACCAGAAAAAGACAAGCCAAAAGACAGATGAAAAAACTACGGGAAAGAATGTTAATCGTTCGTCGTTTTCAGAGTAAAACAACGTACTTTTTTGCCCAGAAACTTCCGTCGTTGGTTTTTCAATTTTGTTGTCATATTTAACTGACTGTTTAGATTTCAACTGTCGGCTTTGACTTCAGGGTGAACTACTTCCACAGTCGAGAGGTTGAGTGGCCATGTAATTGAAAATCTAAACATCTATGAGATACAAAAACAGACTTGCGAATTATCGCAAATCACAATGCCGACAAGCACAAAAGCAGAAGAAATGGTTAAGTAAATATGAAGTTTGTTACTATCTGAATGTTTTTGGGTTAGAGTAAAGGCATATATTGTCACGCAAATTATGTAATTTCATGACATTCAAAAATTCGCTTCCTTGTCAGTTCTACCGACTGATGAACAACAGCGCTGCAGCCGCCGAGACTCAGTCTTGCCAAAACACCTCGAGTAAGTCTCTTTTGAAAAACATTTGTTTTCCTTGATATATCCTTTTGTATGTGCTTGTGTTTTTTATCTGTGGTCTTAAATTTTAATGCCCTGGCAATGCTAAGACAACGTTTCCAGAAAGACCATGTTAACTTTTGAAAAATTTTAATTACGGTCAAATTTAATTTCTTTTTTTTTGCAACGCTTCAATTGTATTTGTCATTTGCTTTCATTTACAGAAATGTACCAAATGGATTGAACAAATTAGCTAACACTGACAGATCTGAACTTTGTTTTACATTCAGAACCATTTCAGGATTATCGATCGTAACTGGATTGAGAATTTCAAGCCATGCTCTCTTCCAATAAAACAATAAGTTCATCCTCTGAAATCAATGGTTTATTGTAGCTCTGAAAAAGCGTATCTCTTGTTTTTCTTAAAGAAGTCATGATTCAGTATTAAGAAAGAAGACAAAGAATCAAAACTGCTGTACAATTAACTTGCGATGCCGTAAAATCACTGACGCGACATGCTTAACACAAACAAGTCAAGTCACAGACGCCGGTCTCGACCCAGTTTCACCTCGGCTACTTGGCGTCCGTGTTGACAAAAACGTCACGTGCTTAAGCTCTCTAATGACTTTGGCACGGTATTCAAACATCGATTACAGAGAAGAAGTCATAAGGCTTAAGTATTTGCGTAACAATAACAACAACAAACGCTGCAAAGTAAAATTTCAGCTACAGTGTCAGAGCAATGGGTCACTAGGTCTTCTGCTTTGCTTCACAGTCGAGCTCTGTGACGGGCGGCGAGAAGCACTTTTCGAGAATCTAATTTTTGAATTTCGGTGTGTATTTCGCTGGTACTTGAAAAGCATACAAATGATCGTTTTCGCAAAATAACATAAGCAACTCAACTTCATTTTTACGTTACGACGTTTTCCCATTTCTCAAATTCTCTACTTCGAAAATGTGTCGCCGCATCCCCGAGTCCCGACTTCTCGTCCCCGTCCCACTTGTGGTTTTGTTATTCAAATATGCCAACCACAGGAACAAAAACCCCTTTGTTTCAACAGCCAATAAGGCTAGGTGATGCCAATGATATCTTCGCTATTGGTTAGAAACAATAGATTTTTCTCAACATGTCAGAAAATGGTCAAACGTTTCGCTCCCGTAGGAATGAACATGCCCCATAATGACAAGGTTAATACTTGAGTGGAGTTAACTGCCTGATGGGTTCATGTATACTACTACAGCTGTTGGAAAAAAACACAAAATAAAGTGCACGCAAAAATCCCGAAGGGTAATCTTGGTATCATGTGATCAATAAGGGAATAACATGACTTTTTTCGGGAATATTGTTTATTTGCGCCCGCGCAGTGTCATTTGCGGCCCGAGCGCGAAGCGCGAGGGCCTCAAATGCGGCCCTCGTGCAATCCCCGGCAGGATTGTGCAAGAATACAAGCTAAGTGAATAACGAATTCAAAGTCACTTCAAATCATCATGTAAGTGTTGATTGAACAAGCTATTAAAGAATCAACTCAGTCTAGTGAACTTATTTAAAATTACCGAAAAAATGCGTAAAATCGTCTATAAATAATATGCATATCACAAAGTTGAAGCAAGAACCAATCAGCTGTAGGGCTGATAATGCATTAGCAGCCCGCTGTCAGTCTTTTGCGACCCGCTGAGCGTGTTTTGAAGAGGCCGATTTCCTATTTGACCGCGTATATTGATAATAATGAGTTTTATTAAGTCAAATATATGAATACATCAAACCGAAGATGGCTCGTCAGTACAGATTTCCTTGAAATGCCGAAGTCAAGGAACCGGGAACTTACAGCAGGGTGTCCAGCGGCATGTTTGTTCAGAAAAATAGGAAAATTGGAAACTCAGGATTGAAAAAATAGGAAAAAATAGGAGAATCAATAGTAGTTTGATGGACAAAGATAGCCTCCTTGCACCCCATCAACTATCCCAATTCACCACTTTAGCCCATAACCTGACAATGAATGAACATGAAACGACAAAGGGTGATTTAGTGGTCATCAATCATGCTTCCCACCTCTGTCACCCAGGTTCAACTCTGGCCTGGGTCATATGTGAGCTGAGTTTCAGTCCATCTCAACCTGACTCCGAGGGTTTTTCTCCGGGTACTCCGGTTTTCCTCCCTCCTCAAAATCGACTCCCAGTCAATTACATCTGGCTGGGTTTGCGGTGCTCCGAGATCACACATGGATCGTATGGCGGCAACCGTGGGCGCCTTCACATGCATTCGGTCCGATCCCGTTGAGCCGGTTGATCCGGAAAAGCCCTTGTAGGGAGCGGTCAACTAAGAGCACATTTACGTTTACATTTACAGGGTAGTATTTCGGTTCTAAAAGTTCTTGTTCTTTATATCTCTTATCGAGACAACAATATCAACAAATCACTTAGTTTAAAAGGATATTACAAATAGCCAACACATTAAATCCGAATTGAACACCATGTGTCATAAAACTGTTCATCCCTAATTTGACTTGCCTTTCTTTAATAGCAGAGCAAAGACACCAGTTGGTAGTGCCAATTCCAGCAAGTTCTGATTCTGTGTTAACCACCTTTTGCTTTTCTCTTACTGCTTCAAGCTTCCTCTTCGCCTTTGCCTGATTTGATTTTGCTGTTTCTATTGTGAGACATGCAACTGTCGTACTTTGTGAAACATCCTTTGAACCGGACGATAGGGCAGTCTGTAACTTGACTGTACCTTCTGACAGCTGTTTGCATTTCTTCCAATGCCTCCTGCTCCTTTCTGTCTATGCTGTGTCCCTTTTCTTTCAACAATCTGGTCCTTTGCGCTAGCTTCTCTTGCTCTCGCCTCTTTCATTCCACCTATTCAGCTTTCACTTTCTCTTCAGCATGCCTTTTCTTCTTCTCAGCTTCCTCGTCATCCTCGGAGACCCAGGGGCAGATCGCGGAGGCAAGGGAAGGTCAAAACGGGCGAAAGAAAATGGCGACGAAGAAAAACATAGTAGGGCGAGAAGAGCCCCTGGGGACAAGTTCTTACCAGACCAGTTCCAAACAGCACAGGTAATCCTCAATTCTGATTGGTGCCAGAAATTCTTTGTGTTTTTCTGGCCAATCAGAGGTCAGCAGGCAGTGAATTCGTTTCGTGTCTTCTTACACGGAAATCACTTGATCGCCATACTCGGCTTGGTTCGTTTGGCAAGGTTTTGCTCGAGGAGAAAAGTCTCAATCACAACACAAAATATACAGGGAATCGTTCGGAATATCGGCGGAGAAATACGCTGGACCTTTCGCAGGTATTGGTACAGTAGCGTATTTCCAAGTGTGCGAGATTTGTTTAAAGAAGTCCTCACCGATTTAATGCACCTAATAAAATAGCAGCTATAAAATACGATTTAACATAATTACTAAATTTAGCTTACTGTTAAAATAAACACATTTCTCCATGCATGAGCCTGCCACTCTTCCGCTGTGTGTGGTGGTTAACTGGGGGTGTAGCTCGCCATCCGATGTGTCATCTGACCTGCCAAATTCTTCTTTCATTTCTTCCTCCGAGTCATCACTGGTGGCGTCTGTGTCTTTATCACATATCGGCCGGGCGGTAACCAAAGATTGCACTTGTCCAGTGTTTGATCGGCACGTGTGACAGGTGATACGCTTAATTTTGTCCAGTGTTCACATTTACTGTACATATACATCTAGAATGTCACACTTCTCTTATATCGTTTTCTTTATTTCGCAGAAGAGTTCAACCACTTAATAACATACATCTGTGGTAGATTTTAATATACGTTTTGAGGTTTCTTGATCTATTGTAGAACTGGGGTAACAACTATACAATTTTATAATAGTTCTGTTGCCGTTACATTGCTGTAAATATGTGTATAATTATGCTAGGTTTTTAGTAGTGTTTTAAGTAATACCATATACAAAAATGTTAACTTCTCCATTTAAAACATTGACCTTTTGAAAATTTCAATGCTGAAAGAAATTAAATCTTCTCCAATAGTAAAACGAGTTTGGATCCATGTAGTACATAATCTGAGTTGTACCTCTGCAAATATAAAATCTTAACCTTGATATTTCTCTTTACATCAAAGATCCCAAAAATGTGACAACTTTTAATAATTAATTCACATTCGTTCAATATTTTTTATTAATTTGTCAGCGTTATTGGACACATCAGAAAAAGTAGCACAATATTTCAGTTTAGGGAAACAAAATAGAACCTCAAAAAATAAACCATTAGTAACTGATTTATGTATGTACTATTTTCATATTTCCAACAGAAAGAAGGAAACAGCATACTCTTTCTATAGTACAAGTATGTTGAACAACGACAACGATATTAATGATAATGATAATAATAATGATAATAATAATAATAATTATCTGTTGTATTGAATAGCTTTCCAGTTTACAATTTGTTTTGAAACTTGCTGCGGACAGTGTCTAGGCAACAGTTCCTGGACTGAAAAAAAAAAAAAGAATGTGTGTTTCATTGTCTTAAACTGTAGAATTTTTTGGTGATTTCACAGTTCTGTGATATGATCCACTTCTGACAGTTGTTATTATTATTATTATTAGTAGTAGTAGTAGTAGTAGTAGTAGTAGTATCATTATTATTATTATTATTATTATTATTATTATTATTATTATTATTATTATTATTATTACTATTATTGTTGTTGTTCAACTGTATCCAGCTGCTTGGGTTTTGAAATCAGCATAAATATTATACTCAGGCAAAATGCAAAATGTCACTGCAGCATTAATCTAGATAGACAATTGTTCGAAGAGGTAAAGAGCACTCTACAGAATGACAGAAATGTGGTCACTGATGAAAAGAGAAATTATTTTCTCAGTTTAAGGAATGGGAAAAAGATTACTCCAATCTTTACAAAAGGGCTACAGCTTCATACCTGTGTAATACTATTGCGAGGCAATGTTTTAAAGGATGTTTGCTGGGTCCCAACTGCTGCTATGGTAATGGTACATTGCTGCTCAAAGGCCCTCTAAAACTGGTTGCTTGAAAGGTATCGAAAACCAATTCAGTGAGCAGTATTTTGTTTTTTAGATTTTGAAACCATATCATAATTCTGTGACCCAGCACATGATGTGAGGAATAACTTTAAACTGAAGAAGAATTTGAAATATTTATGAAAAAGCTGACAGATGAAAAAAAATTCCACTGGAAGAATGCAAAATAACGCTTCTAACTTGTTTCCAAACAAATCAGGGAAGGACGCTGGACGAACTTTTGAGATAAACCTGACCAAGTCTAACAAACTATTTCTGGTTGTATTAATCTTGATTCATTAATGATCCTCTGGAGCGGCTCAGGTGGCATGTGTGACAATAAGCTGGAGCACTTGGCTGAACATCTGTTCTGAGCCTCCTAAAGGATAAGGATATGGCATCTTTTGTAAAAAGTTAAACTAAGTAATTTGCAAAAAACTTGAAACTTAAGGATATGCCACTACAACAATGGCAAATTTCACTTTTTAGTACACTGTCAGTATAATAAAACATGTGTTTCTACATCAACATACAGTGTGTGTATGTATACACAATTATTGGAATTGTGTATACCTTGACAGATATTCCTTTGCTTGATTTTGGAAAGCAGTGGCAACTTGATTTTGGTGTTTGGGTGCTTTCCTCATGGTGATTTTTTAACTCACCAGGACAATACATCACCGAGGATGGTGGAATTGGCTTAATTGGTACATTTTCAAAGGGAATGCTATAACCTTTTTCCATGTCACTGTGACAAGCAGTTTCTGCATCTTGCCTCAGTGTCAAAGGATAAAGGGGATGTCTCCTTTTCAACAAGTGCTTTGCTAAAATGGCAAATGACGACTTTTTTTTCCACATTGATTCCAGCCTTTTGCGACGTCGCCACTCACGTTCCCGTTCTGTTGCTAAATCAGCCTCATATCGTGAAGAGAACACGAGCTCGATAGCGTTGAATTTAATTTGGCGCGCATTGAAATAAAGTCGTGCTGCGTATGGCCCGTGCGATCAAGAATTTCTCGAGATTAGCAAAAGTTATTGCCACCGCAATTCATGTAAGATTTCTAGAAAGACCTCGACCAGGATAAGGGGGCAGAATAAAAATAATTGTCAGATCAAAAGTAATCGCTGCTATTTTATTAAGTCAATCGGTGAGGACATCTTTAAACAAATCTCGCACACTTGGAAATACGCTACTGTACCAATACCTGCGAAAGGTCCAGCGTATTTCTCCGCCGATATTCCGAACGATTCCCTGTATATTTTGTGTTGTGATTGAGACTTTTCTCCTCGAGCAAAACCTTGCCAAACGAACCAAGCCGAGTATGGCGATCAAGTGATTTCCGTGTAAGAAGACACGAAACGACTTCACGGCCTGCTGACCTCTGATTGGCCAGAAAAACACAAAGAATTTCTGGCACCAATCAGAATTGAGGATTACCTGTGCTGTTTGGAACTGGTCTGGTAAGAACTTGTCCCCAGGGGCTCTTCTCGCCCTACTATGTTTTTCTTCGTCGCCATTTTCTTTCGCCCGTTTTGACTTTCCCTTGCCTCCGCGATCTGCCCCTGGGTCTCCGAGGATGCTTCCTCGTCATCCAGCCGCCTTCTATAATGCATATGCGCAGATCTCACCGCAGTTAAAAGGCCATCTGTCAGGGGAATTTTCTCTGGTCTGCAGTTCTCAGGATCGTGAAATTGGACAGCATCTT
>NC_090890.1:24270746-24278246 GCF_036669925.1 Montipora capricornis | reverse complement strand
GAACTAGTATTGACTGTGGAGTCAACTTCTCTCAGTTTAAAGTTACATAGCTACTTTGACGGTTTTTGGCACCATCTTGGCTGGGGGGCAAACACGGCTAAATTTACAGTAAATGGATGGGATTTTGGCCGACATTGAACCACTGTAGCGCCGCTACAAAGAGACAGATTTCCAGCTTTTGCCACTACTTTAAATAGTTTTATTGATATCATTCATTCAACAGAAAATAAGGCCATTAAGGAAGGCATGACGTCCGTAAATTCGAATAATAAATCTTTGTATGGAATCTTGAAAATATGGTCGTTGTAGCCTAATCCTGGGCTTCTGATAGGATGGGGAAATAAATTAAAGATTATGCAGAAACTGTTGGCCATATTATGCGTAAACATGCGTTGATTATGCGGAAATTTAAACAATTTATAAAACTAATAATTAGGCGCGTCCAATGTATTCACACGCCTATGGTAAATCAGGACTCGAAATTTGTGACCAATACAGTCACATTTGTGACTGAAGTTTTTCCCTTTGTGATTAAAATTTACAGTATTAGGAGTTGCCAATTTGCGACCAGCTTTCAACGTCGAAATAAAAGGGTTAGCAGTTGGCATTTTTCCACAACTTTTTCTGAAATAAAGAATGCAATAAAAAATTATCTCGTTTCTCGTCATGAATTTGTTTCAATTTGGAGATATGGAGCATGTGACATAGCGGCACCAAATTAGCACCTATTGTATATTACATTTCGCATACGCATATGTAAGTAGGTTGGCACATTATGCATGTAACATAGCGGCACCTAATTAGCACCTATTGTATACTACATTTCGCATATGCATATATAAGTAGGTTAGCACATTATGCAAGAGCAGAGAGCACACACAACCACGCGGTGTGTGTGAATAACGAGAATAAACTCCATCGACATCCGACTACATGGTGGCAGCATTTTACAAGAATAATCGCTAGAGTCAAATCGAAAGAGGCCAGCAGAAGCGAATTATGGCAACAGCAACGTCTTTTGCGTCGCCACAGATGAACTGGGACGCTCCTGATCCGATAATTGCATTCGCAAGATTCAAACAAAAATGTCAGCTTATGTTCTCAAGCGTGCTCAAAGCCGCCGATGACGAAGAAAAAGTGAGCTATATTTTACTCTGGTCGGGTGAAAAAGGTCTGGATATTTACAACAGTTGGACATTCACAAAGGAGGAAGAGAGGAAAAAACCTGCCATTATTTTCGAACGGTTCGAGAATCAATTGGAGCCGAAGACGAGTCATCGAATTCACAGATACACACTACAAGGAATGCGACAAGAACAAAGCGAGCCAGTGGATGATTTTATCTCAAGATTAAAAAACCTAGCAGCAAAATGTCAATTTCGCGACAGCACCGAAGTCGAAGACAGAGTTCTAGATCCGCTTACTTGGGGGTCAAAAACCCTCGATGTCCTGAAGTCCCTCATAGGCCGAGACAAATCATTGACCCTTGCAGGTGCTATCGAGATTGCAAGAAGCAACGAGGCGACAAGTAAACATATGAAGACATTGGCAGGAAGTAGCGAAAGCCATCAAGAGGATAGAAGTGTAGATGCCATTCATAAGGAACAAGAAAGGGAATCCTGTAACAACTGCGGAAAACAACACCCGAGGAACAAATGTCCAGCCTACGGTACACTATGTCGAAAATGCGGCAAAGGTAATCATTGGCAATCTGTCTGCCGATCCAGTAAACGGAAACAATTTATCCAAGGAAGAAAGCCGGTTTTCAAAAAATCTATTCACACGATTGAAGACAGGGGCGATGAAGACAATGATGAAATTCTCACAATTAGTACAATCGAGGTTAACACCATAGAAGACACGCAACATTCGATGACACACGACACACGCGATGAAGTCTTTGCAACACTGGAAATAACCCAGCCTGAAAAGAAGCGGAAAATTAATCTCCAGTGCAAGGTGGACACAGGTGCACAGAGCAATGTTTTGCCTATCAGGCTACTTCGCATAATCGCCCCAGAGAAGTTTGATGACGAAGGAAACCTCAAACCAGAAGTACTGGAAAAGAATGAAGCCGTTCTCTCAGCATACGGTGGCTCTGTAATTAAGCAGCTTGGCACTATAAACATCTCGTGCAAGTACAAAGAGAAGAAGATTAACTGCATTTTCTACGTCACGGATACTTCAGGGCCAGCTATCCTCGGTCTAAAAGCGTGCATTGCACTAAAACTAGTCTCCCTCCACTGTACGCTAGGAATAAATCAATTAAACCAGGCTGATCCAAATAGCAGCTTCAATTCTCCAGCTCAAAATCCGGGTACTTGCAAGAAAAACTCGAGTTACATTGGAAGTCATATACCACTAGAAGAGCGGCCATCAATCACAAGTAAACAAGAGCTGATGGATATGTACCCAGAATGTTTCAATGGTACAGTTGGATGTTTTGATGACTACACATATCACATCACACTGGATCCTGAAGTATCACCGGTGGTCCATGCACCCCGCAAAGTACCTATAGAGTTGAAAGACAAATTACAAGCCGAATTACGTGAGATGGAAAGCCAAGATATCATTGCGAAAGTAACCCAACCTACGGATTGGGTCAACTCCCTGGTCATTAGAGAAAAAGAAAATGGGCGACTTCGGTTATGCCTCGATCCCAAAGACCTGAATAAGGCGATCAAAAGAGAACATCATCCCATACCCACTCTAGAGGAAATCACACCCAAATTATCAGGAGCAAAGCTTTTTAGTAAGCTCGACGCTCGCAATGGCTATTGGAATGTCAAACTAGATGACGAGTCCTCGTACCTGACAACCTTCAATACACCATTTGGTCGGTATCGTTTCCTCAGAATGCCGTTTGGTCTACGAATGAGTCAAGATATCTTCCAGTTCAAGATTGATGAGACGTATCGTGATTGCCTGGGAGCCATTGGTATTGCAGATGACGTCACAGTCTATGGAAAGAACGATAAAGAGCATGACTTACACCTGCATGAAACCATGGAACGTACCAGACAGGCCGGCATCAAGCTCAATGACGAGAAGTGCGTTATCAAAACAAAGGAGTGCAATTTCTTTGGTATGCTCTACACACCAGACGGTGTCAAACCCAGCCCAGATAAAGTCAGAGCCATAGAAAGTTTAGAACCGCCTAAAGACAAGAAAGAGCTTCACACCTTTTTGGGGATGGCAACCTACATGAGCTCATTCATCCCCAATTTAGCTAACCACACTGCCCCCTTAAGAAACCTCTTAAAGGAGAACGTTGATTTCATATGGAATCCATCACATTCGAAAGCCTTTGAGAAGGTGAAGGCATTGATATGTACCACAACGACCTTGGCCTACTATGACAGAAAGGAACCAGTTGTCCTCCATGTTGATGCATCAATTAAGGGCTTGGGCGCAGCTCTCTTCCAAAACGACAAGCCAATAGCCTTTGCATCGAAAGTACTTACCCCTGCGGAGACCAGATACGCTAATATCGAACGGGAACTATTGGCAGTGGTATACGGCTGCGAAAAATTCCATTCGTATCTCTATGGAAGATCGTTCGTGGTTAAAACAGACCATCGTCCCCTGGAACAGATCCATAAAAAGAACCTGATGCAAGCACCTCCACGCCTTCAAAGAATGCTGTTGCGTTTACAACCTTACGACTGCGTCATTAAATATCTTCCAGGAAGAGAAATGGTTACAGCTGACGCCCTGTCACGCCTTTCGCCGTTGGATGAATTTGAAGTGTCGGACATGAATGTGAAAATTCACCATCTAATCAGAATCACCCCAGTCAAAATGGAAGAGTTCAAAAAGGAAACTGCGAAAGATGAAACCCTGCAGCTTCTAGCCCACAAAGTTATGCAGGGTTGGCCTGACAGTGGGAAGAAAATCGTTTCGGCGCTAAAACCATACTGGCCCCTACGAGATGACATATCAGTAGAAGATGGGCTGATACTTCTTGGAAGCCGTGTTATAGTACCTGAATCCTTGAGAGGCAACATCTTGCAGCAAATCCACGGAGGGCACTTTGGTATGGAAAAATGCAAACTACGAGCCAAATCCTGTGTTTACTGGCCAGGCATATACAAAGAAATTGAAAACCTTGTAAACTCATGTTGTGTATGCCAGAAGTACCACAATTCTCAGCAAAAGGAGCCAATGATACCAACAGAGATCCCTTCAAGACCGTGGAAAACACTTAGCGCAGACCTTTTCTACGCTCAACAGTCGTGGTTCCTCATAGTTGTCGACTATTACTCCAAGTTCCCATTTGTCAAGAAACTCCAAAACCTTACATCCGGGGCTGTTGTTAATGAACTGAAAATGCTATTCGCAGAAAATGGAATCCCAGAATCTCTTCAATGCGACAACGGCACTCAGTTTACATCCGGCGAGTTCCATCAACTGGCAAACCAGTACGGGTTTGAAATTGTGACGTCATCTCCACATTACCCACGTGGCCATGGGTTTGTTGAACGCCAAGTCCAAACGGTTAAGAAGACGATCCTGAAATGCAGAGAGACTAAAGAAGACATAGATCTAGCCCTGCTGGCTCTACGAACGACGCCCCTGAGTTCCAATATACCGTCACCAGCTGAATTACTGAATGGCCGAGTATTTAAATCCACACTTCCTGGTAAGATCCAGCCATCAAAGAACCAAGAGGAAGTTAGAAATTGGCTCAAAGCGAGACAAGACAACCAATGCCACTATTACAACAGACACACCAAGGAGCTCCCTGAATTACACAGAGACCAAGCTATCTATGTACAAGACCCTGTGAGAAAGACATGGAATCCTGCTAGGGTCATAGATCGGGGAGAGACACCCCGCTCATATCTCATAGAAACTGGAACTGGTGCCCAATTGCGAAGGAATAGAATCCATCTTAGACCGAATAATGCTTCCAACAATTCGGCAAACAACTCTTCGGATTCCATGTCCCAAAGAAGCATGACTGCACAATATTCAAGCGCCATTCTACGAGAATCCACTGCGGCAGGCAATTCAGCAAATGACCCATCAAGTGGCAAGTTGACTATACAGCCCTCAAGCTCCAACCCACAATGCTCTAGTGTAACAGGAGAAGCCGAGAAAGGACCAAGAAAATCCCGCGCGGGACGTGAAATCCGGGCACCGGAAAGACTTAATCTCTGACGCTTGCTTTAATAGTTGATATTAGTATGATACATAAACACTACACAGCAAATCCCTATATTGTTACCAGTTTTATTCGTTTTCAACATATGTACAAGATATATTGGCCCGAATGAAGATATTGTGTTTTGTTTGTTTTCCATTTAATTAATATAGTTTTAAGAGAAGGGGATGTGACATAGCGGCACCAAATTAGCACCTATTGTATATTACATTTCGCATACGCATATGTAAGTAGGTTGGCACATTATGCATGTAACATAGCGGCACCTAATTAGCACCTATTGTATACTACATTTCGCATATGCATATATAAGTAGGTTAGCACATTATGCAAGAGCAGAGAGCACACACAACCACGCGGTGTGTGTGAATAACGAGAATAAACTCCATCGACATCCGACTACAGAGCAAAATTGTAATATGGTCGGACCGCTATCCATTTCCTCGATCATTGATCATTTTCAGCGGTTTTATACACATATGTATTGCGGGCTCCTATTTTCTCTACAAACACAAATGATACAAGTTAACTTGCACTATAACTTGGACCTAAATTTTCATATATCTTGTCGCAAAATTCGGACAGGATATTTTTTAAAATTTTGACCCCACTGAGGGTATTTGTAATTTATAACACACGTTCTAGTCTCCAGGCTCATTGTGGCAAAATGCGTGGAAACTACTTGCGACCTTTCATCTTGCGAACGAAGTAGGGTGTTTTCTTCAGACTATCTTCAATGTTCAGGAAAATAAGCTGCTTTATCACTAATATCAGGCATTTCTTCTGTTTAAGCGGAAAATATCGTAATTATGCGGAGCATGCAGATTTTAGGGAATTATGACTATGTGGAGCCGCATCCCTGCAGCTGCCACGCTAATCTGTTCTTTATATTTCGAGAAATTAATCTCAGTATAAATGTCTTTTAAAAGACACTATCACTGTGGAAAACGGTCTATTTTTCGCGGTGCTACAGCGGTTCAAAGTAGGTCTAAATCCCATAGATTTACTGTAAATTTATCCGTGTTTGCCCCCGAACAAGATGGCGCCAAAAACCGTGGAAGGGTCCAGCGAAGTATCATTACGCTTTTTATGTTTCAATACTCACCAGTTTTCATATATGCACTTTACTTAACTTAGATATATTTCTTATTTAAAATTTAGTATTTTATTTATCCAGTTGGTGCGATATCTGTGAAGATTTTACGGACGACTTCATGAAATTGACGATTTACACTTGCATATGTAGTTGTTGTTTGAAGGCAATAACTTGAAAAAGGCACTATTCTCATATAGTTAACACTTACCTTTTTACTTGAGTTGTTTTAGGCATTTCCTCGCTTCCGATCAGCATTTAAAGAGCAAATCAAACGAGAAAATCATCAGCACAAAATTGATTGTGATCGTCGATCATTTATACAAACTTGAATAAAACCGCCGAAAGATCCCGCCGAAATCTGTAAGAGCCTGCACAAATGACTGCTGACCAAAACGAAAACGGTTTGCTATGGTGCTCACCATTTACCCAAAAAATTCGGAAATTTCGGTTTTAGGTCAAATGGAAAGGCTAGGCAATTTTCCGGAAAATCTTTTCGGAAATTGTGGACAACCTCCAGAGGTAGTCCTCTTTTTCCGTTCGGAACGGAATTCGCGAAATGCTCTTACCATTTGCGAGAACCTTCCGTTTCCAGGCCTTTTCTCACAAGATCGAGTAAAATATGCGGGATGGAATGCTGTGTAGTAAATGGTAAGCGCCATTCTCATCCGGTTGGTCATTAAATTCGGAAAATCCCTTACCTTTATGTAACGATCATTCCATCCGGATTATTTGGCTAAATGGTAAGCACCCCTAAGTTTCCAGTTGGGTCTCTCACATGTTATCCAAGATGGCGGCAAATGACTCTTTGAGAAAAATGAGCAGGATTCAGAGCTGCCTCATCGAATTAACCGTCAGTGGAATGTGGAAAGATACTGCATGGTCCTCATTGACAGGATTACTAGAGCAATTACAGAATACACGTCCACCTAGAAGCGTTACCATTTAACCTTGTCACCGCGGTCTGCGGTCCCGTCGTGAAAGGCTGTAGAATAATGAATAATGAAGGTCTCGGTAAAGGTAAATTTGGGCGTCTCGCTCAAATTTCTTGTTTTTGCAAATCTTGAATCGGTGGGCTGTGAAGTATATTTTCCCAAAAAAAATTCTAAAGAAATAATTTTAAAATCGCTTTTTCCTCTTTCTCGCCATAATTTGCGCGCGAAAAATGATTTTGGTATCACGCAAGAGATCATCAAGGTAAGAGAGTGATTCCCCCATATAGGCCCTCCAACTAAGG
>NC_090890.1:24243246-24265746 GCF_036669925.1 Montipora capricornis | reverse complement strand
AAAGAAGAGCTTACTGACTCAGTGAAGGACGAAGGCACGATTAAGTTTCCGGTTAAAGGGGTTGAGCAAAGCATATTCCGCAGAGATTTTAAAGTACAAGGAGTGGTGGGCGACCCTGGCCAGAAGGATAAGCTGGGTTATCAAGCTCTAATATCCCAAATAGAATCAGGGCTTGCCAAGGGATACTCGGATAAGGAAGTAGTTAGTGCCGTAGTCCGTGCTATACAGCCAGGCCTGCAACTAAGAAGCTATCTAGAAAACATGACTGACCTAACCCTGCCCAGGCTGCGTAAGATTCTTCGCTTCCATTTTCATGAGAAAAATGCCACAGAACTTTACCAGCTTCTAACAAACATTGCCCAGCTGCCCAATGAAGACCCGCAGTCATTTTTGATGAGAGCACTCACGATTAGACAGAAGATAATTAGTGCTTCAAAAGAGTCTGATAGTGGGGTTAAGTATGATGCTTCCTCGGTGCAAAGTTTGTTCCTGCATGCCTTGGAAACTGGTCTCGCTGATGAAACCATCCGTACAAAAATACGACCTCTCATTCAAAACCCAAAAGTCGCAGACGAAGACCTCATTGGAGCAATGAGCCTAGCCATATCGGCAGAAGCCGAGCGAAGTAATAAGTTCAGTCTTACTAACAGGGGAAAGTCTGCAAAGGTGTTCACCGTTGAAAGTGCAGTAGAACCAAACACAAGGAAAGAATTGCAGAAGGACTCACAAGTCCTAGCTACACTGAAGGCTGTACAAGCAGAGCTGGCCACAGTGAAATCGGAAGTTAAGACCCTCCGGGAAGTAGCAGGTAACCAGAAAGGAGACACTATGATACCTAGTCATCATGGTGGGGGTGGAGTGAAAGCTGGAACAAGACGACCAGGTTGCCAAGAGTGTAGAAGGAAGGGGGAAGGCGACCGATGTCCACATTGCTACCTCTGTGGTGGCTTGAACCATATTTCACGCTACTGTCAGACCAGGCTCAGAAGTTATCCGGGAAACGCAGCCAGGCTACCCCCGCGGGACAGGGAGTAGCCTCGCCAGAGAAAGAGAAGTCCCACCAGTGTAGTTGTTGCCTGAAGCCCGATTGCCACACACAGTTACTACAGTGTTCAAGGTGCCAGTCTGTTTGGTATTGTTCGGTGCGTTGCCAGAAGGCTCATTGGCCAAAACATAAAGTGTTATGCAAAGCAATCAAGGAACTCTCAGAGAGAGAATCGTTTAAAGAAAAGGGGTTAGGAGATGCCCAAGACAGAGGTGTGTATGCTAGTCACATCTCTCCCAGGCAACAGGAACGTATAGTTAAGCTGGTGGGAAGAAAGTGTTTGGTAGATTGCTACCTGGATGACATGGCTACAACAGTTTTATGGGACACAGGAGCCCAAGTGTCAATTGTTTCAGTAGATTTCCTGAAGAGCCAACTACCAACAGTCAAAATAAGGGATATTGAACACTTACTTGGTACAGATGGGTCCATAAGTTTGCAAGCAGCAAATGGGACGAATATCCCTTACTGTGGATGGGTAGAGATTGGTGTAAGGTTAACAAATGAAAATGAGACAGAAACTAGGGTTCCGTTCTTGGTGACAATGGAGAACATTGAGCAGCCCATCATTGGTTTTAATGTTATAGAATTAATGGTCAAGAATACTGAAGGCAAAGAAGATGATGCATTACTGGGAAGGATGTTAAGAAGCTTTAAAACGAGTAAAAGTGGTGACATACAAGCGTTGATAAGCCTAATACGTACTACCAATTCTGATGAACTTTGTCTAGTTAAATCTACAAAGAAGCCACACACTGTCCCTGCAGGGGAGACGGTTCACTTACCTTGTCGTGCTAATACTGGACCAATCTACCGTAAGACCCCTGTCATTTTTGAGCCAGATGAGTTGACAACCTGGCCTGCAGGATTGGCAGTCCACGAATCCCTTACCACTGTGAAGGAGGGTGATGCAACCATCTTATCAGTCGCAGTGACCAACAACACAAACCACGATATCACCCTGCCTGGAAGAGTTGTCCTGGGGCGCCTCCAGCTGGTCCGGTCAGTTACTCCTATTGAGGTCAGGTTTAAGGACCCCGAGACACCGACCCCATGCAAGGGACCGCCTTGTGAAAAAGATACACCGGCTGAGCGGATTGAGAGTGACTTGCCATGGTTACCTGAAGTGGATTTGAGTGGACTGACGGTAAAACAAAAGGAGCAGGCAAGACAGTTGTTGGTTGAAGAAGCGGATGCATTTGCAACGAACGATGATGATGTCGGCTGCATTCCTGAATTGGAGATGGATATTAGACTGACTAGTGACCAGCCAGTGCAGAAGAATTACATTTCCATACCCCGTCCACTCTACCCAGAAGTTAAAGGTTACGTTGAAGACTTGCTGAACCGAGGTTTCATCCGGAAGTCCAAATCGCCATTCTCAAGTAGTGTCGTCTGTGTTCGCAAGAAAGATGGCGGAATGAGGTTATGTATAGACTACAGAGAATTAAATAAGAAAACAGTGCCAGACCGGCATCCTATTCCTCGGATCCAGGAAGCGTTAGACAGTCTAGGAGGCAAGTCATGGTTTAGTGTTTTGGATCAGGGAAAAGCCTATCATCAGGGGTTCATCGGCGAGAAAAGTCAACCGTTAACTGCGTTTATTACACCTTGGGGGTTATACGAATGGGTGCGGATACCATTCGGACTCATGAATGCGCCCGCAAACTTTCAAAGATTTATGGAGAACTGTCTTGGCGAGCTGCGTGACGAGATGTGTATCCCCTACTTAGATGATGTAATTGTATTCTCAGAAACATTTTCGGAACATATTGAACATCTCCGTAAAGTTCTTCGTCGGTTGAGGAGTTATGGTGTGAAGCTTAAGCCTGGAAAGTGTGCATTGTTCAAACGGGAAGTGTCTTTCCTTGGAAGAATTATCTCTCAAGACGGGTACCGGATAGATCCCAAAGCTACAAATGCAGTGATTGCAATGAAGAATTTAAAACCGCGGACCGTTGGAGAAGTAAGAAGACTCATGGGTCTACTTGGGGTGTACCGCCGTCATATCAAAAACTTTGCACAAATAGCAAAACCCGTTTACGATCTCCTCAATCATGACCTGCTGGGGAAAAAGAATGCTACCTCAACCAGACAGAGCCCAGGGTTGCGTAGTGGACAGTTACCATCTTCGTCACCAGTGAAGTGGGAACCCAGGCACCAGTCTGCGTTGGCTACCCTAATAGGTAAAATAACTTCACCTCCTCTACTGGCATACCCAGATTATAATGCGCCATTCATTGTACACACCGATGCATCACAGGATGGCTTGGGAGCGGTCTTGTATCAGAAGCAGAACGGTTCTACCCGAGTAATTGCATATGCCTCTAGGACTCTGACCCCGGCTGAACGCAACTACCACATGCACTCTGGCAAATTGGAATTCTTAGCATTGAAATGGGCAGTGACAGAACAGTTCAGGGACTACCTCTATTACGCTCCTGACTTTGTAGTATACACCGACAACAATCCCTTGACTTATGTGTTAACATCTGCTAAGTTAAATGCTACAGGATTGCGGTGGGTTGGAGAGCTTGCAGACTTTAACTTTGAAATACGGTATCGACCAGGCAGGTTGAATGCTGATGCTGATAGCCTTTCCCGATTGCCCCGTGACTTCCACACCTACATGGACAGTTGTACTGAGAAGTTAACTCCGGAAAGCTTGCATGCATCAATCTCTGCAGTCCAGACATTGTCAAATGGGGACTCAATATGGCTGACAGCTCTGACTGATGAAGAAGAGGAACTCCATCTTGTCGACGCCCCGTCATTAGCATCTTGCAATCAAGTAAGAGTGGTGGATTTAGTGAAAGCACAGAAAGAAGACCCTCACATTGGACGCGTCCTTGAATTACTCAAAGCAAACCACAAACCGACAGTGAAGGAAAAGTACCAAGAATCACCTTTGGTTCGTAAGTTCCTGAACGAGTGGCACAAGTTTCATGTACACAGGAAGAGTGGGTTACTTTATCGTAACCAGCAGGTTGTTCTCCCATTGAAATTTCGTCGCACCGTTTACCGTGAACTCCATGAAGAAATGGGCCACCTTGGTGTTGAGAGAGTGTTAGCTCTGGCTCGAGAGAGATTTTATTGGCCACACATGAGGAGAGATGTAGAGAACTTTATCCATCACGTATGCCGATGTCTAAAACAGAGACGTCCAAATCTACCAACAAGAGAACCATTACAGCCAATTACAACAACGGCTCCTCTTCAAATGGTTTCCATCGATTTTATGCACCTAGAGCGGAGCTCCGGAGGCTATGAGTATATCCTGGTGGTGGTAGATCACTTTACCAAGTATGCGCAAGCGTACCCAACGAGGAATAAGACCGCTATTACCGCTGCAGACAAGATCTTCAATGATTTCATCCCTCGCTTTGGGTTTCCTGAGAAAATCCATCATGACATGGGAGGCGAGTTTGAAAACCGTTTGTTCAAGAGGCTTGAGGAACTCTCTGGAGTAATGCACTCGAGGACTACTCCATACCATCCACAGGGCAATGGTTTGGTTGAGAGAATGAACCGTACGTTACTCAGTATGTTGCGAACCCTACCTGAAACTCACAAATCCAGCTGGAAAGACCATGTAAATAAACTAGTTCACGCATACAACTGCACTGTCCATGAGTCAACAGGTTATGCTCCATTTTTTCTTTTATTTGGTCGTAATCCTCGCCTGCCAATTGATGTAATGTTTGATCTCGAGGAGGAAACGGGAGCCAAATCACATGCTGAGTATGTTACCAAGTGGAAGTCTGCCATGCAAGAAGCTTACTCACTCGCGTCAAAATCTGCCATGAAAAGTGCCATGAGAGGGAAAAAGAATTATGACAAACGAGTAAGATCATCAGCGCTGCAAGTAGGAGATCGTGTCCTGGTACGCAACCTCACTCCTCGTGGTGGACCAGGAAAGCTCCGTGCGTTCTGGGAAGACCAAATTCATCTGGTCGTTGCAAGAAAGGGGGAGGGGAGCCCAGTATACGACGTAAGGCCAGAATCAAGTCAGGGACCTAGCCGTACTCTACATCGAAACCTCTTGCTCCCTTGTGACTGGTTGCCAGGGAAACCGTGGGAGGACCTCCCTCCTGTAAAAAAGAGCAGAACACCGGCACCTTACTTTTGTGATGACACCCAACCACTGGTACACGAAGGGGACGGAAGTGACAGCGAAGACGATCTTCCAGAAATTTCATGCGGTAACCGCCCACTGAGACGTGATAGAAATGACCAAACACAGATACAGGTAGAGTCTACAAGGAAAGACGAACCACAACCAGATATCACCTATGTTCCTGCTGGTGAGGTGTCAAGTGAAACGGGAACAGAAGCTAACATTGCTGGTACCTCTAACGAAGCACCGTTGATGGAGGACCCTCAAGCAGATGGTGGAGAGATGGTCGAACAAGAGTATACTGGCAACCTAGGCCGGCCTCAGCGTCTGAGACAGGGCCCAAAGCGCCTTACTTATGACACTCCTGGGGAACCAACGTACGTGCAGCAGGTTCGTGCCAGTCCATTTGCAGAAATACAGCAGTGCGGGATACCTACACCGTCAACACCCTACATACCTGAACTGCCAGTGAACCAGTACTGTGTGCTACCACCAGCCTTGAACTACATAGTTCCACCGGTACCACCCATGATGTCCTGGAATGCGAACATGATAGTGCCTCATATGATGCCCCAGCCAGTAGTACCACAGCTGCCACAATGGAGAGTGCCATACCAGTCATTCCAGTGCAGATAAACAGTTTTTCTTTTTTTGCCTATTACATTGTTGTACTTTAAAAAAAAAAACACAAAAAAAAAAAAAACACGAGAATTTTCCTAAGTGTATTTAAACATTCGTTATGTGAATGCTGTGAAAACTGTCTTAAGATAGTCGTTGTACTACAGAATCGTGAACGCCAGTATGGAGAGATGAATTAAGAGATTAAGTGGTCTGTAAGGAGCTGGGCCTGATCACCCCACTCCAGGATTTAAGAAGTAAGGAATATTCTGAATCAAAAGCTACCACTCTTGTAAACAATTATTCTGTATTGCAAGTCAAATGTCATGGATGACATTCTTTTTTAAGTTAGGGGGGAGTGTTAGATATAGAAATCCGCCAGAGGACCGGACACTGTATGCGACGTCATGTGACGTCAGAGAGAGGACCATGTGCTTTTGAAAAAGTTATGAAGCTAAACAGTTAAGTTAAAAACTGTGGAAATACACGTGGAATAATTCAACATTGTGTGGATTTCTTGTGTAACACTGGCAAGCTTCCTGTTAACCACACAATAATTACCAGCTACAAGATGTGTTTAATTTGTTACCAAATTTGTATCTGGAGGAATTTGTCAAGTCGTTGTGTGTTAAAAGCAATGACCAGATGTTAGTTGTTTATTTGGCATCTCTTGTGCGAGCTGTGATCGCGCTTCATAACCTTATTAATAATAAGGTAGCTAACAGAGAGGCTGAAAGAGATGAAGCAAGCCAAGAGGAGGAAAAGAGCAAAGAAAAAGACAAGGAAAAGGAAAAAGACAAAGACACTAAAGACAAGAACGTCCAGGACAAAGATAAAGATGCTAAGAAATCCTGAAACATCGAGGCTTGAATAATTTGAGTAGTCGTAATGGTGATATTTTTGTATCTAGCAGTTTGTCGAACTTCAAAGACGATTTTTTCCTTTATTGTAAATCAGCGGATTTTCTGTTTTCTGTACGTCAATTTTCTTCATAAAGTTCTCTTAGATGTGAAAACTCACCGTCAAGAAATACTATTTGACATTAACTTAAAAAAATATATGAGTTGATCAGTCCTTCAATCCTGATGATCAGTAAATAAACATAGGAAGAACCTTGTTGTTGTTGTTGTTTTTGTCTAGATTTTTTGGTCGACTGCATCCGTTGCAAGACCCTAATCAAAGTTGGGAGAAAATCCTTTGTCAAAACACGAACAACTGTGTAACGAATCACCACGTAATTTCATGACTTTCCTTCCTGCCTTTTTGTGCCTAAACGAAAATATTTTTGGGATAAGTGGCAAAAGGAGATCATTTCACGTCGACGAGAATCTTATTGGGTGGCAAAATAGAGGGTTCCTTGAGGGTTGAAGGTTGAGGGTTGGGACAATTAATGATGGAAACACCCATACAACCTTTGATTGATTCACCGGAATTTCCTTAACTGCGACTGCACGAATATTCCATTCGGACAGTTTTAGTCTTTGCAGCGATTGTAACCCGAACTTAGCAGGCGCGTAGCGTCCTATACAGTATGTCGCCCAGTTTCCGGCCACTTTAGTTTGTAATCGCCCTAACTTCTTGTTTATGCACGGAAACTTTCTCATTTTTCTACAAGAGACAGTTCATTTACTTACCTTTAAAATATACGGAGATCGGCTGCCCGCCTCAAGTACTAAAGAAATTATGTCATTTTTTGCAAAACTAGTAAGTTGCCCAGTTTCCGGCCAGCGAGTCCAGTTTCCGGCCATCAATATAGAAAGCAGAAATTTCATTCAATCCGCTCGACTAAACGGACTTCGAAGGCTATCTCGATGTGGCTTAGCGACTGTACTTTATGGGATTAGAGCAAAATGGTTACTTAGGAGTGTATGGTAGGGCATAGATAGCTGCTAACTATGGGTAGGGTATAACCTTGACAAAGCCCGCGCGATATTCTCTGGGAAGAGGCGCGGACAATTAACACAGCACATCAGAGTTAATATGTACCTCATTACGCCATGCTTGCTTAAGCTATGTACATTTCATTAATTCCTCGAGTAGTAAGTTATAAAATTTCATTAATGCAAATAAGTTTTAAACAATCTATCTGTGAGTGCAGATCAGTGGCCGGAAACTGGCGTAGTATGCGAAAATCTTAGCTAGGATTTAGACTTCTGACGTTCGCAAACAGCTAAGTTTTAGCTTATGATGACAGGTCCCTTAATTACTTCCATCTTCAATGTAAATTCTTTCAAAAAATTATCAAGCTCCGTGAACTATTTCCTATTAAACGAGTTATTTATTTACGTACGGTAGCTTCGCTGTGCAGTGAAAAGGCCAAAATTAGCCGGTAAGATTTTACTCACCTGAACAAAATCCCTTCTTGTTCGCTCGTTTCTCAACCAAAAAGCCCGGCTAAACCATCAGTTGATAGCGGAGATGTTCGTTTTTTTCCAACGGATCGCTTCGGTGGACGAAGAGTTAAAATCCCATCGAAAATAACCGAGTTTACCTTTTTTTGGACGGAAACTGGTACCGGCCGGAAACTGGGCAACACACTGTACGCAAATACGCACGTGCGTACTTGAAGTGACCAGAAAATTTTGAAATTTTAAGCAATTGTTTCTATTTTTAGCATTTTACTTGTACGCAACCAAGATTTCCTTATGAAAACACCACTTTGATTAAATTCTAAAAACTAAAACAAAAGCTATTCCATGTTCTCACTTAGTTTTGCATTGACTTTTTTTTACACTAAACAATGCAGTGTTGTTTGGTCAGCGTGCAACAAAAAGGCGAAGTTGCAAAGGAGCGACGTTCCGAGAACGTTGTTGACAATTCCAGTCACGCTAGCACAACCAAAACAATGTTTTGTTTGCGCCAAGTTTGCTCAAAATAAGGGCAAGACGCTTTGTTATTTCCTTGTATTAACACAACTATTTCGAACAAGAAATAAAGAACGCAGTATTTTTCGCTTAGTTTACTTAGGTTTCTGGATCACATGTACTTGTGCGTACTTGAAAAAATGACCACGCTACGCGCCTGCTTAGTTTGATGGCTATCCGAACTAGTAGTTGGAAGGTCACATGCTGTTCGGAGCACCAGAGTGCTTTCCGAGCATTGGAAAAGTACTTTTCTTGAAAATACCCCACATGCATGTACACGCTTGACGTCATATTTGTACATGAAGCAGTTTGTTCTGACCCTTCAACAGTTTATATCATTACCCGGGTGATCTCGAATGCGATCACTTCCCCTTACCTCTTTAACATGCTCTGCCCAGTTCTCTCTCTTCCGATCTACAAAGTGTCGATTCTTCGTTCACGTCGTGGCTGTTTCCCGTAATTCATGAAAGACATTCCGTGCGCTCTCGCCGAGATAGCTGAACCCGTGGAAGCGTCTTTATATCTGAGTGTATTTTCAGCTGTTGCTATAGCCTGGTTTTTCATCGCATTCAACAGTGTTGCAGAGTGGTTACACTGACAGGACTGAATCATTGATCTTGTTCTTGGAAATTACGAGTACATCGGGAGAGTGCGGTCGCGTGCTTGAACACTGAAATTAATACACATCTCGTCGTCTTCTTTATCAATAAGTTACTGCGACATGGCAAAAAGAGGTTAGTAAGAAAATATTTGTTGTTGTAAAAACGACAAAGAAGCGCGAAATTAAAAATAAAAAAAAAAGAAATCTTATACATTTTCACCATGTTTGATGACATCGGTTGTTGAATTGATGGTTCACGTTGTTATATAAATTGTTAGTTACAGTTGCATTTATAACTGCAATGTTTGTCACATATTATGTACTTCAAACCCCTGTGAATAAGATGCGAATAAAACAATATAATACGGTATGTTTACGACCAAGCCAGCTCAATGATCTGCGATATTGGCCAAATAAAAGACGACAAATAACAGTATGCGACTTCAGTACAGTTTCAAACCAAATCGTAGAACTGATGGCGATCGCACACAACAAAAACGTAGAGCAAAATCTGGCCGACTGAATCGAAAGTGTACTTCATTTTATTTTCAATTTAGTTCACTTCCGTGTTGGACTCAACCTCGTTCCCAGGGTCTCGCTCGCCCCAGGCGTTAAGATGAGAGACCCTGGGAACGAGGTTGTGTTGGACTAACCATTCGGTTTTCAATGTAACAATACTTGAAGTTTCTCAGCACTTATTTTTAACATGATCTGTATTCAGACACTTTGTTTTGCCAATAAAATATTCAAATTTATTCTCAACTTGGTCCAACTTCTCTGCTTACCTTGTCTCGACAAAGGAGGCAGAGAAGACCCTGGGAACGAGGTTGAAGAAATGGTCTGCTCTATTTTTAGAAAATCCGCTTGAAGCACACGTTTGATGTGCATTTTTCACTGTTTTTTTTTAGGAAGTGCTCCGTCAACAATGGCGAAAGATGATAATAGAGACGATGTAGCAGCAACTAAGGATTCGCTTATTGTCAACCAAACCAGAGAGGGGTTTGAAGAGTTACACAGACTGAGAATGAAATTAATTTACGCCTTCGTTCAGTGGATACCGATCAGGCAGCGTACTATAAAGCGGTTGGAAGAGCTGGCGACAAAACTACACGAACATCACAGGAATGTGAACATAGCAACCGTTACAGGAACATCCATGTGCACTGTAGGAAGTATTCTGTCTGCGGCAGGTCTCATCACTGCACCTTTCACATTTGGTGCTGGGATAATTGTGTCTCTTGTGGGAGCTGGGATTGGTGGTACAGGAGGACTGGCTATGTCAGGCTCCAAAGTTGTTGAGAAGATCTTGGAAAAGTTACGTCTCAAAGATGTTCAGTTGGCAATTGACGAGGATCACACAGCTTGCGTTGAACTTGAACAGCAGTTAGACTCCCTGAAAGATTTTATCTCTCAGTTAGCAGAGTTGCTTAACTCTTTGAAGACCCCGTTACCTGACGACGCGTTGCTACTCAGGGAATTGGAAGGGAATGGGTTCCAGTTCTTGCGCGCGCGAATATTTTCTAACGTCATCGGTTCATCAACAAAAGAGAGAGTGGACATTAGTGCTAAGTTCTTCCGAGCGGTCTCGGCCGCCGCCCCATTGTCAACGTCAGCTATCGCAACAGCACGCGCCGTGGCACGTACCGCGGCTATGGCAGGTACGCGCGTGGCGCACTACGTTGGCTCTGCCATAAGCTTCGTGATCCTCCCTTTTGATGTTGTTCTGTTAGTGAGATCATCTTTGGAACTCCATCGTGGATCCACATCCTCGGCTGTGGAGGAGATTAGACAGAGATTGAGTGATCTGAGATGTCCAGATGTGGAAGAAATTCAAGGTTTGGTAAAAAGTTTCATCGATGACAAATTTAATGAGGCGTATAACAAGATGAATGACAAAACAAACAAAGAAAATGGTGTTGGTGATGTTTGAGACGAAAGCAGTAATAAAGCTCAAGCTAAGGCGAGAAACTGATATGGGTTGTGCCCTAAGCAAATCCTAAGTGAGGGCAGAATAGCGCTACTAGAGCGTTTTTGAAACAACCAATTATATGTTTGTAATACTAGTCGGGAACCTCATTTGTTGTGCAGTTTCCTTATACCTTAGACTATAGGAGTATTTAGCATTTTCTGTAGCTAGGAAAGACGAGAAATTTATTCTATTTAAACTCGAAGAAAAAAGGCAATTATTTTTCAAGATTATAAAGCCCTTTCCGGAGGGGCTGGAAGGGGTTTCTCGTGATCCGTGAATTGACCCGACAACAGAGCGTGTATCGGGAAAACTGAAGAAATACAGCCGTGATTCGTGAATAATATATATACCGTGATGCGTGATCCTTAAAAGTTGTAGTGCGTGAATCGAGATTTCTGCCCTTAAAATTTCGTGACCATCAGACAACCCTTACATGAATACAAGTAATTTGTCTGTTAAGATGGTTCGAAATAGGTCTTCTGTCATTGTTATGTAACGTAATATGCCATTCTCGTGTTCTGTGACCTCTGTGGCTCATTTGTAGTTGACATGTACTGAGACAAAAGTTGAGAGATGATATGTTGCAATCATCTGTCCAGGTCACTGCCAATCAGAGGTTGGTTCGTTGGAAAATGAAATAAAGGCTGCCCGAGTGTCAAATTTTGTAACACTTGCTAATTGTTGCAATGCTTGGCGAGTGTCAGAGTACTCGTTTCGTTTTATTTAACGCCGGAATCGGGCAAAGTAGATGGACAACCCATCCACAAAGAAACATTTTAATGTGCCTATCGAAAGACAGGGGTATAAAGAACTTCGTAAGTTCATGGTGAATCAAGATCAATCAAGTGCGACGACTTTGCTGCCCTTCAATTTGTTCAAGGCAAGCGTGGGTGGTTCCGTGCGACCTAAAATATCATTGTATCATTTTTCCTTGTAACCGAAGGAACTAAAATCTAATAAAGAGCATTTGTTCCTATTGAAAGTCACCCAGTAAGTATAAAGAAAAAGGTTCGGAGCGCTTAGCTAAAGAAGTCACCAAGTCACGTAACCCTAACCTGTACGCCATGAGGGATTCTGGGGCCCGTTTCTCGAAAGTCCCGAAACTTTACAGGCCATTTTCGGGTGTCACAATTTCCTTTGTATCTCAAGAACGGACAGGATTTAAGTCATCAAACTTCACAGCCATTTTTCTTTTTATTACCTTTAAAACATGTTAAAAGATTGACTTTCCAAAACGAGCGGTTGGCAGTTTCACAAATGGCTTTTCGGGCCCGAAAAGTTTTCGAGACTTTCGAGAAACAGCCCCCTGATCTTTACACCTCCTTTCCTTGTCACGGCGTCGATCCTTCGTGTTAGTATTCTCTCCAACGAACTGAGACAAACAGATCTTACTATAGACTGACCCGCAAAATAGCAATTGCAAATCTAGGCGGGTCAGTTGAAAGAAAAAATTAAAATGAAAGGAAAGGATCTGAAGGAAAAATATTTTAAATTGCAATGATTCTTATTCCTATCATAGTTTTATTCAAGAGATCATCAAGGTAAGAGAGTGAATTCCCCATCTAGGCTCTCTAACTAAGGTAATCCATCTTAATCTATTTTTAGACATGGTACCCAGTTCTTTCGCGAATTTTACTCGCGCGTTGCGTGGGCAAACTCGGCGGCTTTACACGCAAGGCCGCGCGAAACTTCCTGAGACAAAATGGAGGCAAATGTGGAAAAAAGTCCTTTAATACGTTTTGTCGACGAACTTGACTTTAAACAGATACCGTTTCAGTAAAAGAAAGAAGAAAGAGGAATGGCCATCCGGACTAATCCTAATGGATTCAAACTGTGATAAGGCTGTTGGTGTCACCACCGAATCTGTTGCTGTTCGAACAGTCTATGAACAATTACTGACAAAAATAGCAGAACAAGGGTGAAAGTTTTCCTGCAAGCAATGAAGGAGAGTGACTTACAAAAACAAAAGAGAAGTCGCGGACGTAGATGTAAGTTTGCGAGAGAAACTTAAGGGGTTTGTTGTAAGAAGCAAGAGACAGTAGCAGTATTAGGGAGTTTGAAAAATTCCCAGCGGCAATGGCAAAGGGAACGTTGTGTAGAACAATGGCTCACCCGGCGAGTAGAGTCTCTTTTATCTCTTTTTTGCGAGCAGGGGCTGTGCTTGTACGTTATAAATAAATCTCTGTACATTTCTTTTTGTCGTCCTCTGCAAAAGAACTTCTGGGGTTTACATCGGTGTGAGAACCTGTGAAACTTTTCTTTGTTTTGTTAGCTCGTGGTTGGGTTAGGTTAATGTTTGATGTTTCTTGGCTCTTTTGTTTTCCTTCGTGTTACGTCATTTGTGAGTTTCACAGGTTTTTACACCGAGGATGAGCCCAATTTCTGAGTTGTCTGGAAAGCGTGAACAACGACGACTAATTTGCTAAATTTCCACTTCGAATTTCTTGCTGTGTCCCAGATTTAGTTAGAAATATTTTTTAGAATGAAAAACAAAGTAAATGACTTAAGAGTGTCGCGAGATTCAAAACGTTGTGAACAGGCTAAACCTTTACATGTATTCTTGTAGAAATATAAATTTCAATCAGCTGATTTATGCGTGTCACCACTTCACTGCTGCACAAAAAACACTGAAATGGGTTCCCACGAATTACGCAACAGTCTTTTTGCTCCCTATATGGTTCACATCACAAACACGGACCTAACTTGGTCACAGTTACAAACGAAGAAATTACATGATTCCTAGCAAAAACTGAGGTTAAAATTTGCCCTTGTGGAAACATGAGTGATATTAATCCTTAATTTTACCCGGCTGCATGGGACTTACCATATTTTTTTTTTATTTTTTTTTTTTTTTTCCAGAAGCCTATAAGTGAAGACCGATTGTTCGACGGTGCGTTAGAAACTTCAAACTGTCGTTTCGAGGACAGCGCGGTCCGCCATAACTCTCTTCCGTTGTTTCCTACCACGAAAACACGCAACGCGGGAAACTCGCGCGCGTAAAATTAGTTGAAGAACTGGGTACCATGTCTAAAAATAGATTAAGATGTATTACCTTAGTTAGAAGGCCTTTATCTGGGGATTCACCTCTCTTACCTTGATAATCTTCTGTATCACGTCAATCACAGCGTGAAATGATTGGGTGTCAATCTGAAAGCTTAGCACGTGCGCGGGCGCATGATTGGCTCAGCAAATTGGCTTTCAAGTAGGGGACTGAGTTATCAGCCGGCCGTTCAAGGCAAGTGAAATCTTCAAGCTCGATTGTCTAAGGGGTTTATTTTGACGCCAAAATTACAGCTTCTCGGACTTCCTGGCCCGACGGGTTTTACGGACGGTTCGCGCCAACAATCTTCCCCTATCAGGTGAAATTGACTACAATTTCTCGCCTAGAATTAGATCATTAAAGTAACTTACTCCAAAAACATGGGGTTCACCAGGAACTATGACCCGGAGCATACAGCTCCCATACTGGTCCTATGTAACCGGGCATAAAAGAACTTTGAAGGTTGGAATCACTGCAGTGTCACTTAGACAAGCAGAAATGCCATGGGGACGATGCATTTACGTCTATCGAAAGTATGAGGCATGTGGAACTGTGGCTGAGGTTGAGGGCACTAAACCGTTATGGACTTTAATGAATACTTCCCTCTCTAGACCTTTTCCCCTCCAATTATGGTTTCTGACGCGATATTGGTTGAGGAGCAAAACGCGCACATTATGCATTTTGGCCGAAGTCAAACCTAGCTGAAAATCCGTTTGAAAGGGGCAGATTTCAAACATTTAAAAATATTTGTAGTCATTTTATCAATATCATTCTCCCAATGGAAAAGTAAGATCATTGCCCAAGGCGCAACGGCTTTTAATTTGACGTTGGATATTAGAATGATCTCCTCAGGTCGCTTCAAATTTCGCGGGATTTGCATAATTTTGATTGCAAGGATTTATACGTATGGGAAATTTACAAGTTTTGTTTACGGTCGTTATAGCTTAATTCTGATCGCCATACGTCACGAAAATAATCTTAATAGAAGGCTTTTTAAGAGGTATTTTCTGCTATCCCACAAAATCGGACCATAAACAGGGGCACCCAACGAATCTGTTTCTCCCATTAGGGCCGTTATTACGAGAGAAAATAAGCAGCAGCTAATATTTATTTTTAGGGCCGCGGCTTACGTAAGCCGCGAACACCCCGTATAAATGGTACAAAATCTACGTTCACGGCTTTCTCAAGCCGCGGCTTATCCTGGCCGGGGAGTTTATACTCGTATAAATAGTTCCTTTCGCGGCTTACGTAAGCCGCGGCCAGAGTTAGCCGCGGCTTATTTTCTCTCGTATAAACGGCCCTATTATCTGTTTCCCCAGAGGATCTTTGCTGGCTGGCAAAAATACAGGTGTTTCGATGAGCTGGCTGGGGAATTTTGTTTTTGATAGAGGTTTTGCCTGGGAATTACTGACTTTTGCTAGCATTTCAACCCGAGCTGGCTGTAGAAACTCTGAAGACTGAGGACGACTAAAAAAAAAAAAAAAAGAAAAAAAAAGGACCCCTTCCCTCTCCCAGAGAGTAGTCACAAACATACGATGGCTGGTCAGAGTGATTGCGCATGCGGAAAAAACCTGTTTTGTCCCGATTTCGTCGCTTTTATTGGGTCGTTTCGGATCGAGGGATTTGAAAGCGCGCGGAATTCCTGGCTGGGAAATAAATTTGATCAGCTGGCTGGGAAACCAACCAATTTTATCTAGCGGCTGGGAATTTTCTGTGTCTTGCTGGGAAAAAGGAGCAGATAATGTTTTCCCAGCAACACTGAAAACCCTGAAAATGCCTTAATAACATTTATTTTCATTAACTGGGGTATAATAATACATTTTACAACAAATTGGTCGTTGGGTGCCCCTGTATAAAGGATTGATACTGAATCCTTACCCTAGACAATCAAGTGCCAGTGGAATAATCTCCTGTCAGAAAGTATAACATCTACTTCGCTATGTTCGTTTAGCCAATCCCTGTGTAATCTTCCATACTGATTAGTAATTTTTATGTTATTGTTTTATTCATTGTTGTAATGTCAGATGTGAGTCTCCGACCGGCTAGCCGATCTGTTACGATTTCGCTCCATGTTCCGAGAGCAGCTCCACGCTTGAGGATGTCCTTATATCTAAGGATGTCCTTATATCTAAGAAGGGGCGCCCGACTCTCCTTGAACCCTCTTCTAATACTCCATAGAGAAGTGCCTTCACGGGCCGCACGTCTGGCATATGTTCAACGTGACCCATCCAACGCAATCTGTTCCTAACGAAAAAATCTCAATATCCGTAGACTTTGCACGATCCATACCTCACCAATTAATATGGCTTATAAAACGATGTAAATGTCCATTGATAGAATTGCATTTGACACGAATTCAAAAATGTGTTGAAAAAAAATATAACTTTCCTACTGATCAACGATCGTACAAAGGCGATTCCACGAAGCAGCTAATGCCGCTGATCTTACTTACTGCATCTTCCCAAAATCGAGTATTACTTATTATAACGTGGTCTAACTACGTGGGGCGAACTCGATATATTTGGGGAGGCGAACTAGATAAGTTACGGGGCTAACTCGAGGGGGATAACTCGCAACGGGGCGAACCACTGGCTTCCTTGGGGTCAATAATTCCCATCGAATCATATTTTCCAACAGAGACTCGATCCGTAAGGCCAGGGAAGCTATTTAATTTCAAAATGCGGGACAACTGATCCCAACGTATTAATATCCGCGAAGAAACGTATTAGATTTCAGTTCCGTTATTTTCCGTCACTCTTAGTATTTGAATTCAAATTTTTTGTAACTACCATATTTTATCACATTTTTCGGTATTACGTCAACATCCAATTACTTTATATATGTACATAGAAGCAATCCAATCTAAACTCTCATTGTACCTGAAGAAGGCTGGTTTGGCCAACCGAAATATAGTACAGTACACCACTAAAATCAAAGCTACGTTGTATCGGCTCTTGCTCAAAAAAACTAGCTTCTCTGCTTAGGAGGCAGTACTTTAATACGTATCCCACGTTAACGCCTTCAGGCGTCTTGTTGTTCATTGGGTCTACCAACTTTGATTGACCAATCAAAACTGCTTTTCCTCGAGTGGCTGACTGACAGGTACTGTCATATCTGTTTATGTATTACACTATAAGGAATCATATATAAAGTAGAGACTGAATATCAGTAGTCCGCTGATAGTAGGCTCAGCTATTTCTGATGCATGATGGGATAAATTTATTTCAAGATGGCGACGATGGCGACAGCATTTGGACGAAATTTTCCCCTGAATATTTGTACAAAACATAATTAGAGGTGAGTGATCGAACTGAAATGCTAATAATGTTCTCAAGATTTAAGTGTATAAAACCGTCAAATCCAGCTGATTTCAACTACACATCAGACTTGAGTATCAGTTTCTTAACTCGTATTTCGGGAACAAATCTAAAGGTATCTACGCCAAAAAATCAATATTTTATGATAATAGTTAATAATTTGAATCATTCGCGATGAACAAATAATGAAATTGCAATGTATAGAAAAACCAAGGACTAACAGTGTGAACTATAAATTATTTTTATTATATTTTAAGTTTTGCATGTTTAAAATACTATTGAAATTGAAATGTGAAGGTACAGCACAAATTCTCTGCTTTCTTGGCTATCTCGGCTTTGGAAGAAGGTTGGAGAATAAGTAAGATCAAGTACTTCATAATTTCAACAACGCTGTTAGAAGTAATTTTTTATGGTTATGGCGGGATAATCGCAAAAAAATCTAAGTGCTCCTTTGCAAGAGTCAGCCATACAATGTTCTGATGTTTCCGTTTGGCTGCTCTGCCAGTGAATTATAGGAGACTCTTTTGAGCTACGTGAAGGTCAGGTTTCTCGACAGAAATTTGGACAGCTGTTACTGTTTTTACGCTCAGATCGTTTTCATAATTTCATGATAAATCTGGGAATTTGATAAAACCAGGAGAAGCAGGAAGCAACACATAAAAATCGGGAGACTCCCGATGAATCGGGGAAGGTTGGAATCTGCACAGGCTATATGACAAGGAAAATTGCAAAAGCAGCTTACAATAAAAATTCATATTTGCACATTTATTCGCCCCAATTGACAAATCAAATGTGGTTCAGCTGAGTGAATGCACAACAAATCTTGATCTCTGTGATGACAAATATCGTTGTCGATAAGAGTCCCGCCAATGCTGAACCGTATTGGATTTGTTTTTTGCCACAATATTCAAAGACAAGGAAAATGTTTATTGTAGAGCGTGACCAAGAGCATTTTTGTTTCTCGCTGTGAATTTTCTCTCAATCTGAAGATATGTGGGGACAATTGAAGCGTAATTTAGCTGTGATGTTACATTCACATGTACAACACCATTCCCTCAATCGTTCGCAATTTTCAACGGTTTCATTATACACAAGTATTGCAGTTCATATTAGTTTGGTTTTGTTAAAAACGCTGACAACACAATAGAGCTCATGATAACTAAATTTCGGTACCCTCACAAAATTGCGACTAGTTTTTTTTTTTTTTTAGTTTTGAGCCTGATAAGGCAAATGAAAAATGTAACTCCATTCGTGAAATGAACAGATAATAACTCACCTGAACTCATTGACACCTCAAATGCCCTTGGATGCCCCCAATTGATGAGTAAAATTGTCTGGCGTTAGACAGAGTAAAAATCTGTAAAGTCTCGCTCCCAGGGGTCAGTGGGTTAATGGAGGGGACATATGTTTTGACTGCTTAACCCATTGACTCCTCAAATGCCCTAGGACGCTCCCAGTTGACAAGTAAAATTTTCTACCATTTGACAGAGGAAAATCTCATTCCCAGGAGTAAATGGCCTATCTCTCTGGATTCTTGAAGGTTGCAGGTTCGACTACCTGCAAAGGGACACTCATATTTTTTCCAAGTATCACGAGTCACCATTGAAAAAACAACTATTCATTAATTTTCATTTCCCGGGATTAATGTCTGTCATCTTTATAATCATGTTTTTTTGCATGTTTGTCCAACAAAAAATTCAGTGTTAGGTTTCTTCCATCCACCATAGGTGGTGTGGGTAAAATGGAATAATCCCTCTAAAATGTAATTTATGCACTCCCCATCACCTGTTTTTTTACATATGTGTTTCTCCTGTATTACAGTACATACTGTAGGTGTGAAATGACTTGCATCTTGGATAAAAAGGCAGCAGAGAAAGGTTGGCAGTTAGAAAATTAAACAACACAATGAGAAGATCACAGTAGCCTTATTGCAATCTCTCCAAAAGGAGCCAGTTTTATCACTGTATACTGAAGAGGAAATGGAAAGTGTCAGCACAACCAGTTCTTCTGCAAAGGGGAGCAGCACTGGAGCAGGTCAAGTGAATTTCTCTGAAGTCAGCTCAACATCAGAAGAATTCATGACACAATCAGCTCATCAAATACGAGCATTTTTATGAATTTGTATGAAGAAGACATTGTGGACTCTAGATCTGGAATGTCATTACACCTCTGCTTTGCAGTGCAGCTGGGGAAGGCATGAAACCTAAACTAGGGCTGTTGCTCCTTGGAGAATATGCTGATAGTGGGAATGACACTGAAGAGGAGGCAATGAATTTGCGTAAAGCAGAAGAAGAGAAAGCCAAAGAATTAGCTAAAGTTTCAAGTGAGAAAAATGAAAATTCTATATTCAACATGTTAGCAGCGAAGTGATTGATGATAAAAGTAACCCTCAAACGAGGCGGTTGAAATCAGGTCACTAGCGACTGCAATGAAACTCTTACTGTGGACAGCAAAGTTCCTTCACCTGTTCCAAGGAAAGTAGAAGATGGCAAGGATTCTGATCACCATCATACCCTCTCCTGGATGAGAAATTTGCAAAATTAGAAAAGTTGTGAGTAAAGAAGAAGGGCAAATTTCTCTCTGAGTCAGATTCCATGACAGTGAAAGGTCTCTTTGAGTGGAAGGGGTTCAATAAATAAAAAGATACCAAAAGGGATAAAAACAGAAAAAAGGACAAGAAAAAAGAAAGAAAGAAGCGGAAACAAAAATATTTACAGGATAAGAAGAGTCAGAATCGGTACTGTACATGTAGTTAGCTTGCTTGGATGGTAGTTACTGTGATTTTCATAATTTTGCAGAATCTCACCTCATGTGCTAAGCACCAAACTGCATCTTGCTGCCATCAATCAAATTTCCAGAAGATTGACTCCACCTCCAGAGTGAATTGGAGTTTTTGTTAATTTGACAGCTTGAATGCCATTATGATATTATCTTTTTTGGAGGTTCTGCAGTAAAAAGATTCGTACATATTCTATTGCTTTCCATTGGGGTCGAGTTCGTGGGAACCAAGATGCTGATTGGTAGGTTTATGTTTTCATCAATAATTATTGATTTCTTATTGATGGAAACCAAAATGCAGTTTGGCTGTTGGTGGTTGAAGATGACATTCCGTAACTTATGAAAGTCGCAGCAGCACTTTTTCAACGGGTGACGGAAGCGGGTAACAACGAAAAGATGAATGATGATTTTTTTAAGTTAAGCCACTGACTGCTGCAACCATTGTTGTTTAATTATCTTTATCTCCTACGCGTTTCGTGAGACTGACGCACACTTCATCAGGGTATATATTTTTTCATTCCCTGGCAAGGAAATTGCTCCATATATTACGTTCATGCCGCGTAAGGATAAGCTTCCTACCGGTCTGTCCCTGCACTGTGTACTGCCATGTACAACCAAATATGGGTAGTGGCAAGGAGTGGTAGTTTCGAGTTTTGGAAACTTTTGGGCAAGATATGTTTTTTTCTGTATAATTTGCAGCATTTTGAAGTTTGCCAATTTGACAGAAAGTTAGTTTTGGATCGCATGATCACCTTTCACTGCACCATTTTGGGTATCTACACTAATGTTGGGAAGTTTTCTGAATGTTTCAGGAAATAAGAAACGTCACGATTATTTTTTAGTTACTTCTTTCACTGTCACCTGCCCCCTGCCACCCATGGAAAGTGCTGCCAGGAAAATCGCAGCAGCAGAAAGTTACAATAACATGTTGTTAATCTTTACCATGCTAATGGTATGTTGGGTCCTTTAAAAAGTGCTCCTTTCGCAAAGCTCAGAGAAAAATGATAGATTAACGATAAAACAGAACTTCATAATTATCTCTTGGTGCAGTAAATATAAAAATACAAACATGTATATTTCATAGCAAGCACAGAGAAATGAGCTTAACCAACTAAACTTTGATGTTTGAAAAATTTGTACAAACAGGCGAATAAGTTGCTACGCTGTATTAAAATGCTTTGCCTTGTTGAAAATGAATGAAAGTTCTTAAAACAGGAGGGAAAAAATTAGTGAAAATACTCAACATCTCGGTCTCTGCCTTCGTATCTTATTATTTGAAGGATTATCTTTGTTCTAAGTCAAGTTCTTCACAAATCAGTGCAGAACGTAAAAAACTACACAGAAAAACTTGTTGACATAGTTCATGCAAACTCCACAGCTTGCAATTTGAAAGGTGTCCTTTCAAAGGCTTTTTTTTCACCCTTCATGGTGCACCATTGAGTTTCTGCAGGAGTTTTTTGAAATTGCTGATCATTTGATAAACAGTCCTTGCTTGCATGTAGCAAAAGTTCAACTGATGCCAAAGCAAATGTGAACCCCTGCCTTTTGGTTTTCGTTATCCTGATCATGGGGATGTAGCGACTGTTCATTTAAAGATTGTTACAGAGACAACTTCAATGTGCGGCTGATATACTGTATTGAATGCCATGATAGACATGCCTTGAGTTTGCAAGCTTTGAACACTTTGGCAAGAAAATCGTGGAGGCTGCGGATTACAGATTTTAATATGTCTTACAATCTGGATCTTTCGGATTTTCAAGTGAACACAAAATCATGACGTACATATAGATTCCATTTAAGGAAATCGGTTTTGAGATTTTGTGTTAAATTGGACATCCAAATATCCGGATTTTAAGATCTGAATCATAGATATAAAATGATTCCTAGCTTGATGTAGTTTACAGTATTTTGTTGTAGTGCACTTTATAAGTGCACTACACACTATGTCATCGGGGCTTTTTGTCTGAGTGTGCGAGTGAGTGAGTGAGTGTAAGATTTGTAGCCTGCAGCGTGTGCATGATTTACGAAACTAATGTACGATTATCTTGAATTGCAACAATTGATGTTTGTTTTTCGGCCTTCTTGTCGCCTTTTTTCTTTCTAATTTTCTTAATGAAAAGAGAATGAAAATTATTTGAGTACATGTATGTT
>NC_090890.1:24207503-24243146 GCF_036669925.1 Montipora capricornis | reverse complement strand
CCATACAACCTGTTGATTGATTCACCGGAATTTCCTAACCGCGACTGCACGAATATTCCATTCGGACAGTTTTAGTCTTTGCAGCGATTGTAACCCGAACTTAGCAGGCGCGTAGCGTCATATACAAGTATGTCGACCCAGGTTCCGGCCACTTAGTTTGTAAGCGCCCTAACTTCTTGTTTATGCACGGAAACTTTCTCATTTTTCTACAAGAGACAGTTCATTTACGGCCTTAAAATATACGGAGATCGGATGCCAGCCTCAAGTACTACACAAGAAATTATGTCATTTTTTGCAAACCTAGTAAGTTGCCCAGTTCCGGCCAGCGCGTCGCAGTTTCCGGCCAGCAATATAGAAAGCAGAAATTTTCATTCAATCCGCTCGACCTAAACGGAATTCGGAAGGCTATCTCGATGTGGCTTAGCGAACCTGTAACTTTATGGGATTAGAGCAAAATGGTTACTGAGGAGTGTATGGTAGGGCATAGATAGCTGCTAACTATGGGTAGGGTATAACCTTGACAAAAGCCCGCGCGATTATTCTCTGGGAAGAGGCGCGGGACAATTAAACACAGCACATCAGAAGTTAATAGTACCTCATTACGCCTATGCTTGCTTAAGCTAAGGTACATTTCATTAATTCCTCGAGTAGTAAGTTATAAAATTCATTAATGCAAATAAGTTTTAAACAATCTATCTGTGAGTGCAGGAATCAGTGGCGGGAGTGAAACTGGCGCTAGTATGGTGACGAAAATCTTAGCTAGGATTTTAGACTTCTGGACGATTCGCAAAACAGTCGAAGTTTTAGGCTTAGGATGACAGGTCCCATAATTACTTCCATCTTCAATGTAAAATTCTTTCAAAAAACTTATCAAGCTCCGTGGAAACTAGTTCCTATTAAACGAGTTATTTATTTACGTACGGGTAGCTTCGCTGTGCAGTTGAAAAGGCCAAAAATTAGCCGGTAAGATGTTTACTCACATGAAACAAAATCCCTTCTTGTTCGCTCGTTTCTCAACCAAAAGCCAGGCCTAAAACACATTCAGTGATAGCGGAGATGTTCGTTTTTTTCCAACCGGATCGCTTCGGTGGACGAATAGTTAAAATCCCATCGAAAATAACCGAGTTTACCTTTTTTTGGACGGAAACTGGTACCGGCCGGAAACTGGGCAACACACTGTACGCAAATACGCACGTGCGTACTTGAAGTGACCAGAAAATTTTGAAATTTTAAGCAATTGTTTCTATTTTTAGCATTTTACTTGTACGCAACCAAGATTTCCTTATGAAAACACCACTTTGATTAAATTCTAAAAACTAAAACAAAAGATATTCCATGTTCTCACTTAGTTTTGCATTGACTTTTTTTTACACTAAAACAATGCAGTGTTGTTTGGTCAGCGTTGCAACAAAAAGGCGAAGTTGCAAAGGAGCGACGTTCCGAGAACGTTGTTGACAATTCCAGTCACGCTAGCACAACCAAAACACAAGTTTTGTTTGCGCCAAGTTGCTCAAAATAAGGGCAAGACGCTTTGTTATTTCTTGATTAACACAACTATTTCGAACAAGAAATAAAAACGCAGTAGTTTTCGCTTAGTTTACTTAGGTTTCTGGATCACATGTACTTGTGCGTACTTGAAAAATGACCACGCTACGCGCCTGCTTAGTTTGATGGCTATCCGAACTAGTAGTGGAAGGTCACATGCTGTTCGGAGCACCAGAGTGCTTTCCGAGCATTGGAAAAGTACTTTTCTTGCAAATACCCCACATGCATGTACACGCTTGACGTCATATTTGTACATGAAGCAGTTTGTTCTGACCCTTCAACAGTTTATATCATTACCCGGTGATCTCGAATGCGATCACTTCCCCTTACCTCTTTAACAGGCTCTGCCCAGTTCTCTCTCTTCCGATCTACAAAGTGTCGATGCTTCGTTCACGTCGTGGCTGTTTCCCGTAATTCATGAAAGACATTCCGTGCGCTCTCGCCGAGATAGCTGAACCCGTGGAAGCGTCTTTATATCTGAGTGTATTTTCAGCTGTTGCTATAGCCTGGTTTTCATCGCATTCAACAGTGTTGCAGAGTGGTTACACTGACAGGACTGAATCATTGATCTTGTTCTTGGAAATTACGAGTACATCGGGAGAGTGCGGTCGCGTGCTTGAACACTGAAATAATACATCTCGTCGTCTTCTTTATCAATAAGTTACTGCGACATGGCAAAAAGAGGTTAGTAAGAAAATATTTGTTGTTGTAAAAACGACAAAGAAGCGCGAAATTAAAAATAAAAAAAAAGAAATCTTATACTTTTTCACCATGTTTGATGACATCGGTTGTTGAATTGATGGTTCACGTTGTTATATAAATTGTTAGTTACAGTTGCATTTATAACTGCAATGTTTGTCACATATTATGTACTTCAAACCCCTGTGAATAAGATGCGAATAAAACATATAATACGGTATGTTTACGACCAAGCCAGCTCAATGATCTGCGATATTGGCCAAATAAAAGACGACAAATAACAGTATGCGACTTCAGTACAGTTTCAAACCAAATCGTAGAACTGATGGCGATCGCACACAACAAACGTAGAGCAAAATCTGGCCGACTGAATCGAAAGTGTACTTCATTTTATTTTCAATTTAGTTCACTTCCGTGTTGGACTCAACCTCGTTCCCAGGGTCTCGCTCGCCCCAGGCGTTAAGATGAGAGACCCTGGGAACGAGGTTGTGTTGGACTAACCATTCGGTTTTCAATGTAACAATACTTGAAGTTTCTCAGCACTTATTTTTAACATGATCTGTATTCAGACACTTTGTTTGCCAATAAAATATTCAAATTTATTCTCAACTTGGTCCAACTTCTCTGATTACCTTGTCTCGACAAAGGAGGCAGAGAAGACCCTGGGAACGAGGTTGAAGAAATGGTCTGCTCTATTTTTAGAAAATCCGCTTGAAGCACACGTTTGATGTGCATTTTTCACTGTTTTTTTTTAGGAAGTGCTCCGTCAACAATGGCGAAAGATGATAATAGAGACGATGTAGCAGCAACTAAGGATTCGCTTATTGTCAACCAAACCAGAGAGGGGTTTGAAGAGTTACACAGACTGAGAATGAAATTAATTTACGCCTTCGTTCAGTGGATACCGATCAGGCAGCGTACTATAAAGCGGTTGGAAGAGCTGGCGACAAAACTACACGAACATCACAGGAATGTGAACATAGCAACCGTTACAGGAACATCCATGTGCACTGTAGGAAGTATTCTGTCTGCGGCAGGTCTCATCACTGCACCTTTCACATTTGGTGCTGGGATAATTGTGTCTCTTGTGGGAGCTGGGATTGGTGGTACAGGAGGACTGGCTATGTCAGGCTCCAAAGTTGTTGAGAAGATCTTGGAAAAGTTACGTCTCAAAGATGTTCAGTTGGCAATTGACGAGGATCACACAGCTTGCGTTGAACTTGAACAGCAGTTAGACTCCCTGAAAGATTTTATCTCTCAGTTAGCAGAGTTGCTTAACTCTTTGAAGACCCGTTACCTGACGACGCGTTGCTACTCAGGGAATTGGAAGGGAATGGGTTCCAGTTCTTGCGCGCGCGAATATTTTCTAACGTCATCGGTTCATCAACAAAAGAGAGAGTGGACATTAGTGCTAAGTTCTTCCGAGCGGTCTCGGCCGCCGCCCCATTGTCAACGTCAGCTATCGCAACAGCACGCGCCGTGGCACGTACCGCGGCTATGGCAGGTACGCGCGTGGCGCACTACGTTGGCTCTGCCATAAGCTTCGTGATCCTCCCTTTTGATGTTGTTCTGTTAGTGAGATCATCTTTGGAACTCCATCGTGGATCCACATCCTCGGCTGTGGAGGAGATTAGACAGAGATTGAGTGATCTGAGATGTCCAGATGTGGAAGAAATTCAAGGTTTGGTAAAAAGTTTCATCGATGACAAATTTAATGAGGCGTATAACAAGATGAATGACAAAACAAACAAAGAAAATGGTGTTGGTGATGTTTGAGACGAAAGCAGTAATAAAGCTCAAGCTAAGGCGAGAAACTGATATGGGTTGTGCCCTAAGCAAATCCTAAGTGAGGGCAGAATAGCGCTACTAGAGCGTTTTTGAAACAACCAATTATATGTTTGTAATACTAGTCGGGAACCTCATTTGTTGTGCAGTTTCCTTATACCTTAGACTATAGGAGTATTTAGCATTTTCTGTAGCTAGGAAAGACGAGAAATTTATTCTATTTAAACTCGAAGAAAAAAGGCAATTATTTTTCAAGATTATAAAGCCCTTTCCGGAGGGGCTGGAAGGGGTTTCTCGTGATCCGTGAATTGACCCGACAACAGAGCGTGTATCGGGAAAACTGAAGAAATACAGCCGTGATTCGTGAATAATATATATACCGTGATGCGTGATCCTTAAAAGTTGTAGTGCGTGAATCGAGATTTCTGCCCTTAAAATTTCGTGACCATCAGACAACCCTTACATGAATACAAGTAATTTGTCTGTTAAGATGGTTCGAAATAGGTCTTCTGTCATTGTTATGTAACGTAATATGCCATTCTCGTGTTCTGTGACCTCTGTGGCTCATTTGTAGTTGACATGTACTGAGACAAAAGTTGAGAGATGATATGTTGCAATCATCTGTCCAGGTCACTGCCAATCAGAGGTTGGTTCGTTGGAAAATGAAATAAAGGCTGCCCGAGTGTCAAATTTTGTAACACTTGCTAATTGTTGCAATGCTTGGCGAGTGTCAGAGTACTCGTTTCGTTTTATTTAACGCCGGAATCGGGCAAAGTAGATGGACAACCCATCCACAAAGAAACATTTTAATGTGCCTATCGAAAGACAGGGGTATAAAGAACTTCGTAAGTTCATGGTGAATCAAGATCAATCAAGTGCGACGACTTTGCTGCCCTTCAATTTGTTCAAGGCAAGCGTGGGTGGTTCCGTGCGACCTAAAATATCATTGTATCATTTTTCCTTGTAACCGAAGGAACTAAAATCTAATAAAGAGCATTTGTTCCTATTGAAAGTCACCCAGTAAGTATAAAGAAAAAGGTTCGGAGCGCTTAGCTAAAGAAGTCACCAAGTCACGTAACCCTAACCTGTACGCCATGAGGGATTCTGGGGCCCGTTTCTCGAAAGTCCCGAAACTTTACAGGCCATTTTCGGGTGTCACAATTTCCTTTGTATCTCAAGAACGGACAGGATTTAAGTCATCAAACTTCACAGCCATTTTCTTTTTATTACCTTTAAAACATGTTAAAAGATTGACTTTCCAAAACGAGAGGTTGGCAGTTTCACAAATGGCTTTTCGGGCCCGAAAAGTTTTCGGGACCTTCGAGAAACGGGCCCCTGGGGCCCTGATCTTTACACCTCCTTTCTTTGTCACGGCGTCGATCCTTGGTTTTCATGTTGTTAGTATTCTCTCCAACGAACTGAGACAAACAGATCTTACTTTAGACTGATCCGCAAAATAGCAATTGCAAATCTAGGCGGCCCAGTTGAACGAAAAAATTAAAATGAAAGGAAAGGATCTGAAGGAAAAAATATTTTAAGTTACAATGATTCTTATTCCTATCATAGTTTTATTCAAGAGATCATCAAGGTAAGAGAGTGAATTCCCCATCTAGGCTCTCTAACTAAGGTAATCCATCTTAATCTATTTTTAGACATGGTACCCAGTTCTTTCGCGAATTTTACTCGCGCGTTGCGTGGGCAAACTCGGCGGCTTTACACGCAAGGCCGCGCGAAACTTCCTGAGACAAAATGGAGGCAAATGTGGAAAAAAGTCCTTTAATACGTTTTGTCGACGAACTTGACTTTAAACAGATACCGGTTTCAGTAAAAAGAAAGAAGAAAGAGGAATGTCCATCCGGACTAATCCTAATTGATTCAAACTGTGATAAGGCTGTTGGTGTCACCACCGAATCTGTTGCTGTTCGAACAGTCTATGAACAATTACTGACAAAAATATGCAGAACAAGGGTGAAAGTTTTCCTGCAAGCAATGAAGGAGAGTGACTTACAAAAACAAAAGAAAGTCGCGGACGTAGATGTAAGTTTGCGAGAGAAACTTAAGGGGTTTGTTGTAAGAAGCAAGAGACAGTAGCAGTATTAGGGAGTTTGAAAAATTCCCAGCGGCAATGGCAAAGGGAACGTTGTGTAGAACAATGGCTCACCCGGCGAGTAGAGTCTCTTTTATCTCTTTTTTGCGAGCAGTGGCTGTGCTTGTACGTTATAAATAAATCTCTGTACATTTCTTTGTCGTCCTCTGCAAAAGAACTTCTGGGGTTTACATCGGTGTGAGAACCTGTGAAACTTTTTCTTTGTTTGTTAGCTCGTGGTTGGGTTAGGTTATTGTTTGATGTTTCTTGGCTCTTTTGTTTTCCTTTGTGTTACGTCATTTGTGAGTTTCACAGGTTTTTACACCGAGGATGAGCCCAATTTCTGAGTTGTCTGGAAAGCGTGAACAACGACGACTAATTTGCTAAATTTCCACTTCGAATTTCTTGCTGTGTTCCAGATTTAGTTTAGAAATATTTTTTAGAATGAAAAACAAAGTAAATGACTTAAGAGTGTCGCGAGATTCAAAACGTTGTGAACAGGCTAAACTTTACCTGTATTCTTGTAGAAATATAAATTTCATTCAGCTGATTTATGCGTGTCACACTTCACTGCTTCACAAACACTGAAATGGTTTCCCACGAATTACGCAACAGTCTTTTTGCTCCCTATATTGTTCACATAACAACACGAACCTAACTTGGTCACAGTTACAAACGAATAATTACATGATTCCTAGCAAAACTGAGGTTTAAATTTGCCCTTGTGGAAACATGAGTGATATTAATCCTTAATTTTACCCGGCTGCATGGGATTACCATACCAGAAGCATATAATTGAAGACCGCTTGTTCGACGGTGCGTTAGAAACTTCAAACTTTCGTTTCGAGGAAGCGCGGTCCGCCATAACTCTCTTCCGTTGTTTCCTCCACGAAAACACGCAACGCGGGAAACTCGCGCGAGTAAAATTAGTGGAAGAACTGGGTACCATGTCTAAAAATAGATTAAGATGTATTACCTTAGTTAGAAGGCCTATATGGGGGATTCACTCTCTTACCTTGATAATCTCTTGTATCACGTCAATCACGCGTGAAATGATTGGGTGTCAATTGAAAGCTTAGCACGTGCGCGGGCGCTGATTGGCTCAGCATAATTGGCTTTCAAGTAGGGGACTGAGTTATTCAGCCGGCCGTTAACTGCACGTGAAATCTTCAAGCTCGATTTTCTAGGGGTTTATTTTGACGCCAAAATTACAGCTTCTCGGACTTCCTGTCCCGACGGGTTTTACGGACGTTCGCGCCAAAATCTTCCTACGGTGAAATTTTCTACAATTTCTCGCCTAGAATTAGATCATAAAGTACTTACTCCAAAAAAATTGGGGGTCACCAGGAACTTATGACCCGGAGCCTACAGCTCCCATACTGGTCCTATGTAACGGCATAAAAAGAACTTTGAAGGTTGGAATCACTGCAGTGTCACTAGACAAGCAGAAATGCCATGGGGACGATGCATTTACGTCTATCGAAAGTATGAGGCATGTGGAATGTGGCTGAGGTTGAGGTCACTAAACCGTTATGGACTTTAATGAATACTTCCCTCTATAGACCTTTTCACGGTTTCTGACGCGATATTGGTTGAGGAGCAAACGCGCACATTATGAGATTTTGGCCGAATTCAAACCGCTGAAACTCCGTTTGAAAGGGGCAGATTTCAAACATTTAAAAATATTTGTAGTCATTTTATCAATATCATTCTCCCAATGGAAAAGTAGATCATTGCCCAAGGCGCAACGTCTTTTAAGACGTTGGATATTAGAATGATCTCCTCAGGTCGCTTCAAATTTCGCGGGAATTTGCATAATTTTGATTGCAAGGATTTATACGTATGAAATTTACAAGTTTTGTTTACGGTCGTTATAGCTTAATTCTGATCGCCATACTTCACGAAAATAATCTGAATAGAAGTGCTTTTTAAGAGGTATTTTCGCTATCCACAACCATCTGACCATAAACAGGGGCACCCAACGAATCTGTTTCTCACATTAGGGCCGTTTATACGAGAGAAAATAAGCCGCAGCTAACTCTGGCCGCGGCTTACGTAAGCCGCGAACACCCCGTATAAATGGTACAAAATCTACGTTCACGGCTTTCTCAAGCCGCGGCTTATCCTGGCCGGGGAGTTTATACTCGTATAAATAGTTCCTTTCGCGGCTTACGTAAGCCGCGGCCAGAGTTAGCCGCGGCTTATTTTCTCTCGTATAAACGGCCCTATTATCTGTTCCCCAGAGGAATCTTGCTGGCTGGCAAAAATACAGGTGTTTCGATGAGCTGGCTGGGGAATTTTGTTATTGATAGAGGTTTTGCCTGGGAATTACTGACTTTTGCTAGCATTTCAACCCGAACTGGCTGTAGAAACTCTGAAGACTGAGGACGACTAAAAAAAAAAAAAAAAAAAAAGGACCCCTTCCCTCTCCCAGAGAGTAGTCACAAACATACGATGGCTGGTCAGAGTGATTGCGCATGCGGAAAAAACCTGTTTTGTCCCGGTTTTGTCGCTTTTATTGGGTCGTTTCGGATCGAGGGATTTGAAAGCGCGCGGAATTCCTGGCTGGGAAATAAATTTGATCAGCTGGCTGGGAAACCAACCAATTTTATCTAGCTGGCTGGGAAATTTCTTGTGTCTTGCTGGGAAAAAGGAGCAGATAATGTTTTCCCAGCAACACTGAAAAACACCTGAAAATGCCTTAATAACATTTATTTTCATTAACTGGGGTATAATAATACATTTTACAACAAATTGGTCGTTGGGTGCCCCTGTATAAAGGATTGATACTGAATCCTTACCCTAGGACAATCAAGTGCACAGTGGAATAATCTCCTGTCAGAAAGTATAACATCTACTTCGCTATGTTCGTTTAGCCAATCCCTGTGTAATCTTCCATACTGATTAGTAATTTTTATGTTATTGTTTTATTCATTGTTGTAATGTCAGATGTGAGTCTCCGACCGGCTAGCCGATCTGTTACGATTTCGCTCCATGTTCCGAGAGCAGCTCCACGCTTGAGGATGTCCTTATATCTAAGGATGTCCTTATATCTAAGAAGGGGGCGCCCGACTCTCCTTGAACCCTCTTCTAATACTCCATAGAGAAGTGCCTTCACGGGCCGCACGTCTGGCATATGTGCAACGTGACCCATCCAACGCAATCTGTTCCTAACGAAAATAATCTCAATATCCGTAGACTTTGCACGATCCAGTACCTCACCAATTAATATGGCTTATAAAACGATGTAAATGTCCATTGATAGAATTGCATTTGACACGAATTCAAAAATGTGTTGAAAAAAAATATAACTTTCCTACTGATCAACGATCGTACAAGGACGATTCCACGAAGCAGCTAATGCCGCTGATCTTACTTACTGCATCTTCCCAAAATCGAGTATTACTTTATTATAACGTGGTCTAACTACGTGGGGCGAACTCGATATATTTGGGGAGGCGAACTAGATAAGTTACGGGGCTAACTCGAGGGGGATAACTCGCAACGGGGCGAAACCACTGGCTTCCTTGGGGTCAATTAATTCCCATCGAATAATATTTTCCAACAGAGACTCGATCCGTAAGGCCAGGGAAGCTATTTAATTTCAAAATGCGGGACAACTGATCCCAACGGTATTAATATCCGCGAAGAAACGTATTAGCTTTCAGTTCCGTTATTTTTCCGTCACTCTTAGTATTTGAATTCAAATTTGTTGTAACTACCATATTTTATCACATTTTTCCGGTATTACGTCAACATCCAATTACTTTATATATGTACATAGAAGCAATCCAATCTAAACTCTCATTGTACCTGAAGAAGGCTGGTTTGGCCAACCGAAATATAGTACAGTACACCACTAAAATCAAAGCTACGTTGTATCGGCTCTTGCTCAAAAAAATTAGCTTCTCTGCTTAGGAGGCCAGTACTTTAATAACGTATCCCACGTTAACGCCTTCAGGCGTCTTGTTGTTCATTGGGTCTACCAACTTTGATTGACCAATCAAAACTGCTTTTTCCTCGAGTGGCTGACTGACAGGTACTGTCATATCTGGTTATGTATTACACTATAAGGAATCATATATAAAGTAGAGACTGAATGATCAGTAGTCCGCTGATAGTAGGCTCAGCTATTTCTGATGCATGATGGGATAAATTTATTTCAAGATGGCGACGATGGCGACAGCATTTGGACGAAAATTTTCCCTGAATATTTGGTACAAAACATAATTAGAGGTGAGTGATCGGAACTGAAATGCTAATGAATGTTCTCAAGATATTAATTGTATAAAAACCGTCAAATCCAGCTGATTTCAACTACACATCAGACTTGAGTATCAGTTTCTTAACTCGTATTTCGGGAACAAATCTAAAGGTATCTACGCCAAAAAAATCAAATATTTTATGATAATAGTTAATAATTTGAATCATTCGCGATGACCAAGATAATGAAATTGCAATGTATAGAAAAACCAAGGTGACATAACAGTGTGAACTATAAATTATTTTTATTATATTTTAAGTTTTGCATGTTTAAAATACTATTGAAATTGAAATGTGAAGGTACAGCACAAATTCTCTGCTTTCTTGGCTATCTCGGCTTTGGAAGATAGGTTGGAGAATAAGTAAGATCAAGTACTTCATAATTTCAACAACGCTGTTATGAAGTAATTTTTTATGGTTATGGCGGGATAATCGCAAAAAAATCTAAGTGCTCCTTTGCAAGAGTCAGCCATACAATGTTCTGATGTTTCCGTTTGGCTGCTCTGCCAGTGAATTATAGGAGACTCTTTTGAGCTACGTGAAGGTCAGGTTTCTCGACAGAAATTTTGGACAGCTGTTACTGTTTTACGCTCAGATCGTTTTCATAATTTCATGATAAATCTGGGGAATTTGATAAAAACCAGGAGAGCAGGAAGCAACACATGAAAATCGGGAGACTCCCGATGAAATCGGGGAAGGTTGGAATCTGCACAGGCTATATGACAAGGAAAATTGCAAAAGCAGCTTACAATAGAAATTCATAATTTGCACATTTATTCGCCCCAATTGACAAATCAAATGTGGTTCAGCTGAGTGAATGCACAACAAATCTTGATCTCTGTGATGACAAATATCGTTGTCGATAAGAGTCCCGCCAATGCTGAACCGTATTGGATTTGTTTTTTGCCACAATATTCAAAGACAAGGAAAATGGTTATTGTAGAGCGTGACCAAGAACATTTTTGTTTCTCGCTGTGAATTTTCTCTTAAACTGAAGATATGTGGGGACAATTGAAGCGTAATTTAGCTGTGATGTTACATTCACATGTACAACACCATTCCCTCAATCGTTCGCAATTTTCAACGGTTTCATTATACACAAGTATTGCAGGTTCATATTAATTTTGGTTTTGTTAAAAACGCTGACAACACAATAGAGCATGATAACTAAATTTCGGTACCCTCACAAAATTGCGACTAGTTTTTTTTTTTTTTAGTTTTGAGCCCTGATAAGGCAAATGACAAAATGTTAACTCCATTCGTGAAATGAACAGATAATAAGTCACCTGAACTCATTGACACCTCAAATGCCCTTGGATGCCCCCAATTGATGAGTAAAATTGTCTGGCGTTAGACAGAGTAAAATCTGTAAAGTCTCGCTCCCAGGGGTCAGTGGGTTAATGGAGGGGACATATGTTTTGACTGCTTAACCCATTGACTCCTCAAATGCCCTAGGACGCTCCCAGTTGACAAGTAAAATTTTCTACCATTTGACAGAGGAAAATCTCATTCCCAGGAGTAAATGGCCTATCTCTCTGGATTCTTGAAGGTTGCAGGTTCGACTACCTGCAAAGGGACACTCATATTTTTTCCAAGTATCACGAGTCACCATTGAAAAAACAACTATTCATTAATTTTCATTTCCCGGGATTAATGTCTGTCATCTTTATAATCATGTTTTTTTGCATGTTTGTCCAACAAAAAATTCAGTAGTTAGGATTTCTTCCATCCACCATAGGTGGTGTGGGTAAAATGGAATAATCCCTCTAAAATGTAATTTATGCACTCCCCATCACCTGTTTTTTTACATATTGTGTTTCTCCTGTATTTACAGTACATACTGTAGGTGTGAAATGACTTGCATCTTGGATAAAAAAGGCAGCAGAGAAAGGTTGGCAGGTTAGAAAATTAACAAACACAATGGAGAAAGATCACAGTAGCCTTATTGCAATCTCTTCCAAAAAGGAGCCAGTTTTATCACTGTATACTGAAGAGGAAATGGAAAGTGTCAGCACAACCAGTTCTTCTGCAAAGGGGAGCAGCACTGGAGCAGGTCAAGTGAATTTCTCTGAAGTCAGCTCAACATCAGAAGAAATTCATGACACAATCAGCTCATCAAATACGAGCATTTTTATGAATTTGTATGAAGAAGACATTGTGGACTCTAGATCTGGAAATGTCATTAGCACCTCTGCTTCTGGCAGTGCAGCTGGGGAAGGCATGAAACCTAAACTAGGGCTGTTGCTCCTTGGAGAATATGCTGATAGTGGGAATGACACTGAAGAGGAGGCAATGAATTTGCGTAAAGCAGAAGAAGAGAAAGCCAAAGAATTAGCTAAAGTTTCAAGTGAGAAAAATGAAAATTCTAATATTCAACATGTTAGCAGCGAAGTGATTGATGATAAAAGTGAACCCTCAAACGAGGCGGTTGAAATCAATGTCACTAGCGACTGCAATGAAACTCTTACTGTGGACAGCAAAGTTCCTTCACCTGTTCCAAGGAAAGTAGAAGATGGCAAGGATTCTGATCACCATCATACCCCTCTCCTGGATGAGAAATTTGCAAAATTAGAAAGAAGTGTGAGTAAAGAAGAAGGGCAAATTTCTGCTGAGTCAGATTCCAATGACAGTGAAAGGTCATCTTTGAGTGGAAGGGGTTCAATAAATAAAAAAGATACCAAAAGGGATAAAAACAGAAAAAAGGACAAGAAGAAAAAGAAGAGAAAGAAGCGGAAACAAAAATATTTACAGGATAAGAAAGAGTCAGAATCAGGTACTGTACATGTAGTTAGCTTGCTTGGATGGTAGTTACTGTGATTTTCATAATTTTGCAGAATCTCACCTTCATGTGCTAAGCACCAAACTGCATCTTGGCTGCCATCAATCAAATTTCCAGGAAGATTGACTCCACCTCCGGAGAGTGAATTGGAGTTTTTGTTAAGTTGACAGCTTGAATGCCATTATGATATTATCTTTTTTTGAGGTTCTGCAGTAAAAAGATTCGTACATATTCTATTGCTTTCCATTGGGGTCGAGTTCGTGGGAACCAAAGATGCTGATTGGTAGGTTTATGTTATTCATCAATAATTATTGATTTCTTTTGATTGATGGAAACCAAAATGCAGTTTGGCTGTTGGTGGTTGAAGATGACATTCCGTAGAATTAGGAAAGTCGCAGCAGCACTTTTTCACGGGTGACGGGAAGCGGGTAACAACGAAAAGATGAATGATGATTTTTTTAAAGTTAAGCCACTGACTGCTGCAAACAAGTTGTTGTTTAATTATCTTTATTCTCCTACACGTTTCGTGTGACTAACGTACACTTCATCAGGGTATATTGTTTTCCATTCCTGGCAAGGAAATTGCTCCATATATCACGTTCATGCGTAAAGATAAGCTTTGTACCGGTCTGTTCCCTGCACTGTGTACTGCCATGTACAACCAAAATATGGGTAGTGGAAAGGAGTGGTAGTTTTCGAGTTTTGGAAACTTTTGGGCAAGATATGTTTTTTTCTGTATAATTTGCAGCAATTTGAAGTTTGCCAATTTGACAGAAAGTTAGTTTTGGATCGCATGATCACCTTTCACTGCACCATTTTGGGTATCTACACTAATGTTGGGAAGTTTTCTGAATGTTTCAGGAAATAAGAAACGTCACGATTATTTTTTAGTTACTTCTTTCACTGTCACCTGCCCCCCTGCCACCCATGGAAAAGTGCTGCCAGGAAAATCGCAGCAGCAGAAAGTTACAAATAACATGTTGTTAATCTTTACCATGCTAATGTTATGTTGGGTCCTTTAAAAAGTGCTCCTTTGGCAAAGCTCAGAGAAAAATGATAGATTAACGATAAAACAGAACTTCATATAATTATCTCTTGGTGCAGTAAATATAAAAATACAAACAGTTATATTTCATAGCAAGCACAGAGAAATGAGCTTAACCAACTAAACTTTGATGTTTGAAAAATTTGTACAAACAGGCGAATAATGTTCTACGCTGTATTAAAATGCTTTGCCTTGTTGAAAATGAAATGAAAGTTCTTAAAACAGGAGGGAAAAAATTAGTGAAAATACTCAAACATCTCGGTCTCTGCCTTCGTATCTTATTATTTGAAGGAATTATCTTTGTTCTAAGTCAAGTTCTTCACAAATCAGTGCAGAACGTAAAAAACTACACAAGAAAAACTTGTTGACATTAGTTCATGCAAACTCCACAGCATTGCAATTTGAAAGGTGTCCTTTCAAATGGCTTTTTTTCACCTTTCATGGTGCACCATTGAGTTCTGCAGGAGTGGTTTGAAAATTGCTGATCATTTGATAAACAGTCCTTGCTTGCATGTAGCAAAAGTTCAACCGATGTCAAAGCAAATGTGAACCCATGCCTTTTGGTTTTCTTTATCCTGATCGTGGGGATGTAGCGACTGTTCAGTTCAAGATTTTTTACAGAGACAACTTCAATGTGTGGCAGATGTACTGTATTAAATGCCATGATAGACATGCCTCGAGTTTGCAAGCTTTGAACACTTTGGCAAGAAAATTGTGGAGGCTGCGGATTACAGATTTTAATGTCTTACAATCTGGATCTTTCGGATTTTCAAGTGAACACAAAATCATGACGTACATATAGATTCCATTGAAGGAAAATTCGGTTTTGAGATTTTGTGTTAAATTGGACATCCAAATATCCGGATTTTAAGATCTGAATCATAGATGTAAAATGATTCCTGGCTTGATGTAGTTTACAGTATTTTGTTGTAGTGCACTTTATAAGTGCACTACACATTATGTCATCGGGGCTGTTTGTCTGAGTGTGCGAGTGAGTGAGTGAGTGAGTGTAAGATTTGTAGGCCTGCAGCGTGTGCATGATTTACGAAACTAATGTACGATTTTCTTGAATTGCAACAATTGATGTTTGTTTTCGGCCTTCTTGTCGCCTTTTTTCTTTCTTAATTTTCTTAATGAAAAGAGAATGAAAATTATTTGAGTACATGTATGTTATTGTGAAATTAAATTCTTACCGGTAAATGTCTTAAATCGAAATCATGCTTTTCTCGTCTATGGAGATTGTCACACAAGCCCACATTCCACAGACATTCTGCAGGTCATATAAATGAGAAAAAAATTCACCAGTCCACCATAATATTTTTACTCTGGAAGATCAGGTCAACTTCTCTGCCTGCGTTTAAAAAAAATCAACAGTAATTTCCTTGCAACGGAAAGAAAAACAGTAGAAAACTATTTTTATCTTTATGATTGCAATCGATCAGCAAAAAATGTAGATCTCATCAGCTTGTTTGTGTTGAAATTCCCCCAGCACTTCTAGGGAAGTTTACCCAGTGATAGAAAAGATGAGCTCTTCTGAATTAAGGAAACCGATAAAAAATTGCAACTTAGTTTTCACATAATTATGTTGGAATCTTTTAGTCATACTTCGTTCGCATTTTTGAGCGTTAAAATAGATTTTTTTGTCCTATATTTCTGGCAGCAAGCCATATATGTTGGGGTATCCCATATACTAACCCTGCCAGTACAAAATCATGGTTAAATTTGCTGTGAAAAAGAAGTTGAACTTCATGTCAGCCTCGATTCCCATTTATTTCTTCAATCTTCCTGGGTTTAGTATTTTACATTTTACATCCTGGAAAACAAAATGCAGCTCAGTTGACAGTTATGGAATAAAGCACTGTGTCAAGTTACTGCACTACCACACATACGCAATGCGTACCTATTTCTACTGTAATCATTTGGTGACGCGCAGTCTGGAATCACTGGTTAAATAGTTTTATCTTGTGCCTTGTCTTTATAAACAGCTTTGTCAACCCAATAATAGAACTTCAAGACCTAAACAGAACATATTATACAACATTCGTGACTTGTTGGTTAGGCAAGGGTTCAAATTTTATTTGGCACCGGTTAATCTTTTTCCGCCCGCAAGTAAGGATTTTTGGATCGCATGATCAGAAATTTTCAAACCACAGAACAAACTCGACTGTGCGTGAAGCGGATGAAAAAAAAGCTATTTGAAAGGGCACCTGAGATCAATAGTGGGTACTTCAAGTTTTGACTACACGTTCTTAATCTAGTCATTCCAATGAACTTCTTGTCATCATCCTTCTCCTCCTCTCAAGTTTCAAGCACAAGTGCATCGGTAACTGGGGAGATTGGAAAATAATCAAGTAATATTTTTTGTTTGGGGAGGGGGGGGAGGGGATAGAAAGTTGGGAACCCAAACCAGGACACAATTGGAAGGTGATTGTTCTCACTACCATCCCAACCCTGCTCACTGAACCTCATAAAATAATTATCATACACCAATAACTTGTATGACAATTTTTCATGGACTTCATTTTCATGATTGTAAAATTTCTTTAATCTGCTTTTTTTACAGAGGAAGAAGAAAAGAAAGAGAGGAAAAAAATCAGAAGTAGAAGCAGAGAAAAGTCTGAGAAAAAGCGATCTTTCAAGCAATCTAGAAGTAAAAGCAAGGATAGGGATTCAAGACGCGGTCGTCACTCTAGGAGTAGTTCACAAGATAAGATAAAACGTCGAAGACGCTCCAAAGAGCGATCCAAGCGGTCAAGAAGTCGATCAGTTGATAAAAGACGTTCTGCAACCAGAAGGTCTAGCAACTATAAATCCAGGAGTATATCTCCCAAGAGAAACACTTCGCCATCAAAAAGGAGAAAAGATATAAAAGGTAGGCATTCACCAAGTTCAAGAAAAAGGAGAGAATCTCCGTTAAGGAGAAAAAAGCTGTCAAGAAGCCGATCTCCTCGCATATGTAGGTCTTCAGAACGTAGGAGGTCTAGGTCACCAAGGAAACAAACAAGGTCACCCACTCGAAAACGAAGAATTACTCCAGACAGATCACCAAGTAAAACTGTCTTTAAAATTGAGGGATCTCCCAAGAGACGACGTAGAAAGGAAACTCCTTCACCACGTAGGAAATCGTCCCATCGCACGTCTTCAGCCTCTGATAGTTTGGACTCAGGACACTTCACAAACATTCCATTGTCTAAGGTTAATAAGCCACAAGAACCTTTGCCAAACAACCAAGAACCAACTTCTGAGAAAGCAGCCGTCAAAAAGCAGGAACCTTTGGTTAGCGCTTTGCCCAAACCAAATGATTTTGTAAAGCAGTTATCTCCAGCAGGCAGTCCTGCAAAATCCTGGGACGATGAGTTTGATTTAGTCTTTACAGAACGTATGTCACCCAGACAAGGAAAGGAGAAAAGTATGGAGGATGTTCTATTTGGATCTGAGGCAAAGACTCCTGAATTAAAAAGACCAACTCAAAGAGAGAGGTAAAAGTGTTGTCAAAGTACATGTACAACAGTACAAGAAATATGAATGGTGTCTTGCTTTACACTGACTGACCCCTGAAATTGGGACGTTGAAAGATCTTTGATGTCAACAATCATGAGTGAATGTGTGTTATGGTTACAGTTCTTTTTTTCGTTTACAGTTAGTATATGATTTTTCCCCACTTTAATTAATATTGCTAAATTAATTGAGCAAACTGGGCTTGCATTCTTTGTAAAAAAGGACATGCAGATACAGTGTAGAAGGGCAAAGTGTTTTCCATTTTTGACAATTAAGTTGTTTGTGAACGTGTAAATGACAATCCCACTATCTTGAAATTGGTTATCTTCAATGGAAAGACCTGTCAATCTTGAACAGTTTGCAGTCTGTAAAGTTAAGGGGCTATTTCACACAAAATGATGTAATTTCATGACACCCAAAATGTCCGTAGTAGAATGAAACTTTGCAATACCCACTTAAACTGTTGAACAACATAAAAGAAAATGACAATGAATTGTATCAGTCATCCATTTGAGAGTATGATAAAATGAAAATAATTCTCTTACTGGAAAATTATAGACGAACGATTGACGTTTCGGCCATATCGCAAAGCCTTCATCAGGAATCTGCCGAGTCAGCTTGGGTCACGCAAATGTCACGTGATAGCTGACTCAGCACATCCCGTAATGTGACCCACATAACGTAATGTGGTCACTTGCGTGACCCAAGCTGACTCTGCAGATTCCTGATGAAGGCCGTATGATATGGCCAAAACGTCGATCGTTTGTCTGTAATTTTCCATTAAGTGAATTATTTTCGTTTTATCAACATAAAAGAAATACAGCAAAAGGAAAGAAAAGCATGGGTGGACACAAAGATTGAAACTGATTGCATTTGGGTAATGTTGAAAAAGATTTTCCCTAAACACCCTAAAATAATGTGGCATAGCCCCTTTAACCTGGCTGTTTCAATTTCCTTATGAGATCAGATAATTATGAGCAGAAGGGTAAGCACAGCTGTCCTTTCTTTCATTCTATAACTTTGCACCTTCTTTGTCACACAGAACTTTTCCGATGGTTTGGTAGACTTGAAAACACGTCTTGTTCTTTGAAGGTTCATAATTATTTTTGTCTTGTGATTACATTCTAGTGAGAAAAATAAACCCAAGGAATCAGAGAATACTGAAAAGAAACAAGAAACTCAACCTGCCAAAATGGCAGGGATTGTATCCCTAGCTGATAAGGAAATCATTGTGCCACAAAAAGTAGATGATGAAAATCGATCATCCAACTCGAAATCCGAGCCTGTACTCATTCCCGATGAACAGTGCATGTCTATGTCAAAGGATGTGAAAGCTGACGTGTCAGCCTCTAAAGATGCAAAATATGGTGATGAGGATTTCACCAAACATACAGAAAAGGCAGAAAATAAAGCTGAACCAGCACAGACGTCAAACCCTGATGATAAATCAGCTTTTGTGCAAACCAAGCCAGAAAGTATTCCTTTCTTGGATGAAATACCATATATCCCTCCAACTTTACAAGGAGGTGGAGCTGAAAATACTTCAACAAAATCCCAGTTAGGCATTTCAGGTTCTCCCTCTATTGACAAGGGACTTGTACTCACTTCTGCAATTCATAACAATCCCAACATGGGCTCTGGTGGAGATGGTCATCTACCTTACCCTGGCTCGTGCCGTGTAATTAATGTGGACAAAACTGAAATGGATAAAACAAGAACTGATGGTTTTGGTCAGCCGGTGGCAAAGAAAGACAATGGGAGGAACAGCTTTAGTGCAAGTCCTCTGGACATGGAGATGTCTTCACCAGGGGGTGATGTCATTGACCAAATGAATGAGGAGTTTTGGAAGCAGCAACAACATAGTGCCAGTGAAACAGAATTTGCAGAAATCCAATCAAGACAAGCTGTAGTAGATTCAGTGGTTCATGAACAATCATTGATTGATGAACCCTATGAGCCTGAAAGTGGCTTACTAGTTGAGGATGAATTTGAAGAAGATTTAAAATTTATTACAGATCCGAAAGAAAGAAAGAAGAGACAGAAACAGCAGGAAAAAGACAAAACGAAAGTACAGGTACAGTAACGCCTTTAAGCAAGCTAGATGCTGCTGTCAGCGATCTTTAGCTTTAGTGTTTGTACCCTCAACCAGAGACACTTGGTTCTTTTTGACATAGAAAATGCAGTTGTGATGAGTAAGATACCAAGTGCATGTACTACCGAACGGTATAAAATTATAATATAATTACGTATACATGTAGATTTACAGTTGTAGCCAAGCCTAAAAGCAGAGCTCCTGGGTCATTTATTTTGGCAATTAGTTAACCTAACTTGAACCTGTGACCAAATAGAAAAACCCAGTACCTGGTCAGCAGTCAACTTCAGAAGAATAGGTAACTTTGATGAGCTCTAAACTTGAGTCCGCAATGTGGTCATGTGATACTGGTCAGCAGATACCTTGTTTTGACAGGTGTCAATTGACCATAACATTGATATCCAATATCAAAGATGTACACTGTAAACTAGCTGGAGTCAATCTACAGTCAAGTAATACTGGTCGCAAATTGGTATACATGGAGGGGTGGACTGTCATACAGTCGCACAGAGACCAAAACCAAATGTTCTCACACAGAAGGGTTACGTGTACCATACACTGTACATGTATTTTCTTACCAGTGGTGCTCTGTGAGGCACAGAGCTCTGCTATGATAGTATTTTTTCTTGTGAGACTGTAGTTTATAAGATTGTCTAAAGTTAATCCCAATGCAGTGATGTATTTTTCAATGTTGACTTGGGTATACTTGGAAAACATTCCAAGTGCTCCTGCATTTGTACATGTACAGATTGTATTCTGTATGAAAGAGGAGTTGGACCGTCCTGTTACCTTCTGATTATTATCTCCAACACTCAGTCGCTTAGCCAAAGGAGAATAATGGGACTTTGATATTGTCCTGCTTAACTTCAAGGATTGTTCAAAGTATGTGTAATTCAAATGTAGCATTCTCTCCGAGTATATGGTAGAAAACTGCAATCACCCACAATAAGTGGTAGAGCATTCATACTGTAGGTTAAGACCCTCTTACCTCAGTTCTCACTTCATGGAAAGAACTACATGTACTGACAGCATATAGTCTTGGGAGGCAATGAAGCTCACTCTACCTCCACCAAGAACCACTACATACACTGCACATGTCCTTGGCTGTATGGCTTAACCTGTTGAGACACATGTACTTTGCTTACAAAAAATGGAACTCGCTCTGTGATAAAGACAGGACTACCACCACTGTAAACAGTTTTTATTATTGCTGTTCTTGGTAATCAATACGTTATAATAGTTTTAGTTGATGTAAATAGTCTTAGCATAATATTATATTTCTAAATAATTATAATGATATAATACACTTAAAAGTGTATGTTTTTGGATTGACTGTGATTTTAACTTAACTTACCTATGCTGTCTTTTAAATGTATTTGTAAATAGTTAGGTTTTTGTTAGGTGGTTGTTATTTACTTATTTTTTTTTTTCATTCTGAGATACTAGCGGTCTTTCTACTGTCTCTATAATCTGTATATGGAAATAATGACGATTTTTTATGTTGACTCGGTGATACTCCTCTAATTATATTTTGTTATATTTTGGATCATTTTGTAGGAGCTTATAGACAGACTTCATCGTCAAGCACGTGTTGAAGAGGAAGTAAAACATGCACTGAAAGCCTATTATAAACACAGGGATATCAGCAAGGAGGAGTACAAGAGCATTCTCAGAAGGGCAGTTCCACAGGTTTGTAACATACCATAATTATATTAACAGATGTTAATTTACTCACTGTTGTAAGACTTACTGTAAACACTTAATCAGGGTAACCATATTGTATTAAATTTTGTTGTTTTACAAGTGTTGGCTTGGTTAAATGGAAGGAAAGTTTGTTTGGCACTGATCAAGCTTTTTGTAAACGCAAGGTGTTATTGGGAAATGGCAGGTACTACAAACTTCATAAGGCTAATGCTCTAAAGGCATTCTTGGTTTGCAAAGGTTTGACAAATAACATTGAACAACATTTGTGGCCGCAGTCCCACGTATGGACATACACAGCAACACTGTAAAGGAGACAATGCTAAGAATTCAACTTATAGAGCTCATGTCCAGCAATTAATAACAATAATAATAATACAATAATAATAATAATAATAATAATAATAATAATAATAATAATAATAATAATAATAAGCATCTGCCTGTGTGCTGTGATGTTAAGGCCATGCTCTGTTAGGATCATTTCTTTCAACATCAACTACATGTAGTTTAAACTGAGACCGTTAAAGGTTCCCAATGGAAGACTTTCCTAACCATTCATTAGCTGACTTCTGCCTGGTGACAAAGTTTTGGAGAGAGTACAGGAGGTAGAGCTGGTTTTTTTTTTTTTTGTTCTTGACTTAATAGTTAAGGCCCATGGCCGGGTTGTTCAAAAGCCGATTAACGCTAATTCGAGATTAAAAATTAACCAAGGAGTTTATTTCTCCTCTCCCAAATGCTGTTCAACGCTGATACTCGGCAAAACTTCACATTAGAAGAAGTCAATCTTGAAAAACAAGAAGAAGCAACAGAAACGTTCACCCAGAAGTTGAAAACATGAGGCGAAAGCTTACACTAATCCTGGATTAAGTTAATCGGCTTTCGAACAACCAGGCCCAGATCTGTAATATTTTGATCGTGGTTGACCAAATAAACTGAAAAAAATAAACTGAAACAATAAAACATTAAACCCAACAAACCTACCGTAAAATGGGTGACCCCAAACCAAGTTTGACTGTTTGTCTTTAATTAGGTAACAAACTCGAGCAGTGCCATTGACCCTGAAAGAATCAGATCTTTGGTGAAGAAGTATGTGGCAAAGATCAAAGGACAGAGAGTGGAATCATTCTAATAATATTTTGTGTGTAACTTCCTGTGGACAAACACTAACCTCTTGCTAACCAAGCACAAGGGCAGTATTGGGGGAATATTGGTTGGAGGTCATGGCAATACGGACCAACTGCAGCAAAAACGACCAAGGGCCAACACTCCCCAGTACCGTCCCAAGCAAGTAAGGTTAGTAAGTTCTTTATTATATGGCATCATTTCTTTGAGCGACAGGACACTTCTCCGCTTGGTGAATCTTTGTAATCTTCGTTTTCCATCAGTGAACTTTGAACGGAAACGTTTTACATGTAAAACTAAGTTCCACTTGCTATGATAATTATCGTACTGCTGTGATGAAAATATTAAATTCCGCTTTTTTAAAACTTTCCATTTCCATGGTCTGTAGTGTAAAATCCCCACCAAAACCAGCCAGTCAGAGTGCTCCTCATAGCCTAAGAATTGCATGCCATATAATAAAGTCTTGTACAGTATGTACACTGATCTGCATATTTTGTTAAACTATTCAAGTACTGTACTGTGAAAGTCACACTGGTTGGTGTACAAACTGTACCTGTTTATACTCTGCAGATCTAATTCATTGCGACTTCATTTTGTTTAATATGTGAAATCTGAGTCCATAATCCTTGCACTCCTCTGTGAGGGGTTTTGCAGAAGTTCATGTCACATCAATTGTTGTTGTCTCAAACCTCTCCCATGAAGAATGGGAATTATTGGATATTGGATATTGGTAAAATAATGAAAAATAATCCTGACCAAAATCTACCAGATACTTATTAGTTCCTTCCTGATCTGCTCTCTTTTGGTTTGAGAATTGGAAGTGAATATGTATCGTGAACATGAATAGCAGGTTATTGAATAGTCATTTTAATTCCATCACATTAAATGCAAGGATGTCTCTAAGATACTTGGTTAAAAGAGTCAATTTAATTGAAACACAATAGGTCTTAGCAAGCCAGCTATTGTAGGTTTTTTTCTAACCCTTCACCCCTAAGGGGTTTCCTGTCTGGAATTAGACAGTAAAATCCACTGGTGTCACTCTTGGAGGCAAAGGGTCTAAGAGGACATAATTTTACAGTTTTTGAGTTGATCCTTTTGCCCATAAGGGGCTCCCATTGACAAGTAAAACCATCCATTGTTAGACAGAAAATTCTGCAAGTGTCATTCTTCCCTGTCAAGTTTATAACTCAAGTTATCAGTGCTTTTTGCAAGTTCTCATTTTGTATTTCTTTTATTTATTAGCAGGTATCTATTATTCACCTCTGAGCAGCTAAAGTGAAAAAGAGGCCTCCTTTAACAACCTTTACCTCCACTTAAAAAGCTATGTCCCCCTTTAGGTGGGGGTACTTGTTAAATTCTTTTCTGCATATCTTGGGTTGGGAATCCACAGAAGCACACCTTCATCCACTTTGCTGATGGTTGGGGTCATCTCAAACTTGTCCTGGATGGAAATCCTGATGTCACACCTTTCTGTCTTCTGGATGGTTGAACATATCATATCAATTCTCTTGCGCTCGGTTTTGACAAGCTGTTTTCCCAGCAGCTTGACAAGTTGCGGTGAGGCATAGGAGCTTCCAGTCCAATAATGCTTGGCATGTAATGCCATCCACTTTGAGCACTACGACTGGATAAGTCACTGCTTCAACAGCGGCCAGCAACATCTGTTGGGGTTCTTTATCACAGATTGATGTGTGATGCTTTCCCCCACATTTCTGACAACTTCTGGTAATACAACACTCAGCCATCCAGTGCATGATACCCGTGCAGTTGAAGCACAGCCTTTTTTCACTGAGTTTTCTCTTTGTCTCTCTGCCGAGGTAGCGATCTTGTCACAGTCAACCGATTTGTGTCCACTAGATCCACAATAAACACATGGTTTAGGCTTCCAGTCTTTTTGTGGATCATCTTCTTTACTTGATTCTTAGTGAAAGCCCTCAATTTGCTCGTCAAACTGCAGTCCCTTTTTTCTCGAGTCCCAGGTATGTCATCTCTCATAAATTTCAACACTCATAGCTTCACTTTGATTTTTTGTGCTTGCTCAACCTCAGCCATTGCTGATTTTGCAATTCCTTGCGGTCTATCGGCCAATGTGTTTCCACAAGTTAAGAATTCTCTCTCTCTCTCTCTTGGTGTAAGATCCCTTCATTGATGTCATGTCAGGGTCACTACTTTTGTAGGGAATTGGTCCACAACCGACAAAGTACTCACGGTTTTGAGTTTTAAGCTATTTTAATTCCGCTTCTCACTCACTTTGAAAGGTTATAAGAACTCAGAAAACGATGCTCAAATCTTATCCTCTTACCCATTGACCCCTGGGAGTGACACTTAATATATTTTATTCTGTCCAATGCCAGAATATTTGGGTGGGTGGGTGGAGGTCAGGAGCCAATTTGTAAAACAACCTCTACCTCCACTCAAAAATCATGTCCCCTCTCATGGTAACAATTATTGCTCCAGTAAGTAGGTTGTTGGTACATTTCATATTCAGCTGATGTGATATCTTCTGTGGTATCAGTGTTGGTTATTAGGATTTTAGTATTTGCCATGCTACATCTATAGGGCCATGGTGGTTTAAATGAATCCCATCTGCATTGATCAGTGGAAAAGATCAGTCACCATCAGATGGCTGTATTGGAAAACAAAGCTATAAAAACGGCAGGTTTTAGTGTCAATCTAGAAAGGAAAAAATGCTCTGTGAAAACATGTCATTCGTTTATTAACCCCTTAAGCCTTAGAATCAAAATGCACTTTATCTGAAGTGTTTTCTATTCTTGGTTTGCATCCATGTGATGAAACGGCCATGTTGGTGTACAAAACAATAGAAAATGGTCCCACAAGTTTTGCATGATAATAGGGTCAATTTTACTGCATTTTTCTGTGCACTAACATGGCCGCTGTGACATGAAATTCAAACCATCAATACATTCATTTTGTTTCGAAGATGCTGAGAAATCAAGACATTTTATTTCAAGGGATCATTATTTTATACTTGAGTAATATTGTTATGAGAAATCAGCTGGTGGTTTCTAGGGGTTTAAATAAGGGTTCAATCAATGCCATTTTCAGTGAACTTGCCTTTTTAAAAGAATGTTATATTGTTGCCAATCATGTTAACCCTTTCCCTGCTGAAATTGCCAGTGAGAGATATTACTCATCAGTGCGGACAGGGTTAATTAGGCCTCTTGTGATGCTTTCAAGAGGCAAAACGGTATCTCCAGAAGTGCATATAATTAGATGCATGATGATTTTGATAAGCGTCAAGAAGTGTCCCCTTGTTCTTCTTCCTACTTGTGTCTGGGAATCCAACCAATAATAATCAAGGTCACAAAATGTCACATAAACTCCAGTCATCAATGAAAGACAAACAGCTGTATTTACCCTCATCAAAATAATGATGCCGTTACAGTTACCTTATTGTTAGAAACAGATAGCAAATGCATGCATAGACTTAAAAGACACACTTCATTTTGGATATCAAAATTGGAGCTGCATCTAATTATATGAATTTCTGGACATGAGTGGTAAAGTCCACAAGTGAAACAACCATGAAAAATCAGCAACAAGTGATCTGAATGTGCAGCAAGACTTTAATAGCAACATTGGAAACACTGAATAAAGGCAGGACTGTCAAGTTGATGACTATCAAATAAGCATACTATTATCCGAAAATTACAGAGAAATTTGTAGCAAGGGAGACATTTGCGATGAGGGGACAGGGATGCCCCTTGAAAGGCCTTGATACAGACGTGGCTGCTTTCGTATTATGCTAACTAGAATACATTTTCTTAGTTAAACACTGAAGAAGTCGTTAAAAGGCTTGCTTCCTTTCACAGCCCAAAGTTTTCTCCTTTCTGAGAAGCTTTGTACTTTTCTATTTCCATCTTTACTGTATTACACAGTATTGTTTACCTCCACCTATTACACAACTAAGAGATCACATTAAAGAAACGTCTATACTGTTACAACTGCCGACATGCAGAAGTTCCTAACTCCCAACTATATGGCACTTGAGAGTGACACCAGCATCTGTATGATGTATGGAGAATTTTTACCCATGTCACCAGAATTTGCACAAGAAAAAGAGTTCTGTTCCCAAAAGAATCATTTGCTCTTCCATTATGACAACCGTTTCTTTGTCTGCTCCTCCAACCAGGCTGCTATGATGTCATAAACGCTAGATTGCCCTCCCCTTTTTTTCCCCTCTAATACTTTACAATGTCTTAACATCAGTAAAATTTTATCAAAGAGTGCTAAAGAATTCTCGGAGAATCTGTGGTAGATCTTGCTCTTTGTAATCCTTCACAATGAAGTTTTCATCTACTGCTCCACGGATCATTGCTGAAAGATCTAGGTGGTTGAAAGGACCAATGAACTTGTGTTAAAGCCCAGCATGTAACGTGCTTGGTGTGTCTTAAAGGAAGGGTAATTTGATAACTTGACATTCCCTGTTAGTTTGGGCCAGCTTCAAACAAGAAAAAATTGTGAAACTGTAGGAAAGATGTGGAATGCCAAGTTTGTTTTTGTCCTGTTTCTGCAACATGTGCAGTAGTTTGTACAGTAATTTAGTTTGAGTTTTTTTGTTTCGGAATAAGTTTATTTTCATAAACTCTGGAGAAATTGATGAGGAGGCATTTCAAGATCCCAAGCAGTGCAAAATGTTATTTTATTTTGTTAGATTATTGAGGTGGCATTGGGGTCTTTTAAAACATTGTGCTTCAATAATCGTACAAACCATCAAAACCAATAATTAATTTTTCTGAAACTGTAAATGATGTACATGTAATTCATAGGTAATAATGTGAAGGATATGAGGTTAAATCTGCATCACAAGGCTAATTCCAGAAATTGGGACTAACGTTGAAGAATGTGCACAAGGCTGCGGTTGCTGAAACTCAAACAAACACCAAACAGGAAAAAACCACAAACCATAGCCTACCAATGGGAAAAACTGCATTAGATACTAAAACCGAAAAATCAAAGTTTTTCAGCGCAAAAACTGGGCTAATAAAAAAGGCAAAACTGGAACCCCAATGCCCCCCTCATTATTGGTTTAAGTTGTATTGTCTTTAAAGTGGATTCAACTATTCCCATCAATGAATTAAAATGTCCTTGGTTCCGAATCTGTTTTATTAGCAAAACTACTTACATTTCCCTGTCTCTGGCCTAAATAGGCAAAGTATCTTCTTTTTGTTCTCTACAGCCCTTCCAATTTCATAACCAACTCCTAAGGAAGCCTGGGTAACTTCAGCAACTAAAGCTGGAAACACAGAAAATGATTTAACAGATTAACCTTACATCTACTCCAACTTTTGGCACATCCTTGAATGTCTCATAGGGACATGCAATACACCACTTCGGAAAATACCATAATACTCTTTGTTTGTCCCTCCCCCCCCCCCCCGCAATTGGTTATAAGCATTGTTTCCAGTTTCTCTTGGGACTTACAATCATGGTCCCAAGAGAAAACAAAAACAATGCTTATGCAAAATTTGGGGGGACAAACAAAGAGTATTGTGGTATTTTCCGAAGTGGCCTATGACAAGCTTAGCTGGTCTGTGTGGAATAATAGCAACCAGTATAATACTTACTTCACTCGTAAATGGGATGACCATGGATGAATGGTCTCATGTTGTAACAAAGTGAAACATGTTCAAATGTTTAACCAACTTACCATCAGATTTCAAGAGCCATGACATGTCCTGGTCGTGAATGAACTTATCTGTACCTAATGTAATCAGAAAATGAAGTTAAAAGTAGTAAATAAGTGTCAATGGCAGATGACAAAATTGTGCAGAGGGTAATCATGGAGTGTGCTTGAAAGGTGAATTTTAGAGCCAGTGCTGCAACCGGTTTTACCCCATTTCCGAATTATTTGAATTCTGACATCATTTGCACCAACGATTTCAAACAGACCATGTCATTCCTGTAGACTGCACAATCGTAATCCAAACTTAATAACTGAGTTGTCCAGCCATATTGTAAATTATTTTTCCACTTCAGAGTATCATTACGGCTCAAGTGTGAACACTCACTCGACAGATATGTCCAGAAATACACATGGATTTTGATAAGCATCAAGTATTGCTCTCACCAATTTTAACATCACAAACTGTCCCCTAAACTCTTGTCCTCAAGTAACGAGAAACAGCTGCATTTAACCTCACCAAGCCTCAACCTTAAGGAGCAAGGGTGGCACAGTCGGTTAGTGCGCAGCCTTAGTGCAACATGTTCCGAGTTCGATCCCCGGATCTCACATCCTTGTTTCGACTTCTTTCCTTTCAGTGTAGCCTAAGTAGCTTTAAATACCCTTAAAACGGAGCTTTGATGGAAAGAGGGGGGTAAAATGAGTGCACTGTTGGCTTCCTGGGAGAATACTCTCTAGAGAGTAAAGGAGCTTCCGACGTTAAATAAGATGTACCTTTACCTTTACCTTTATAGACTTGGTACTACGACCAAAAAAACAATTATTTTTTTCTTTGGATTTCAAAACTATGTTAACTAAACTAAACACTAACTGAGTTTAAGTTCTGATTTTAAAAGACACCTGTTTATTTGAACTGGAATTTTCTTATTTATTGGTCCGCCATTACTAACTTTAAAATCTTGAGAGAGCTGGGTTGAGGAGAAAATGAAAGACTCACTAGTTTAAGAATGCAATGCGTGTGTATGCGGCTGAATTAATATGCAGCACGGGAGTTCCGGACTTTTAACCCATGTTTTGCATATATAATAAATTGCGTTTACAGTGTACACCCTGAAATTTTAAGCTAGTGAGTAAATGACATCATTTTCTCTAGATCCAACCCTCTGAGGTCCAATTGGTCAGTTTTGAAAGTGAGTAATGGCGGACCGTAAAATCCAAAACTTACACTCAAAATACACAGCCTTGGATAAAACTCAAAGCTCAAAATTTTGCCAGTTAGGTGTTAAGCGACACGCTTTCAAAATCTGAAGAAAAAAAGGAAATGATTTTTTGATCATAGTACCACTTTAATTAAGGAACACTTTGTCTTGGATATCAAATTTGGATGTGCAGCTAATTACGTGCATTTCTGGACATAGTCAAATCACCACTACTTGAAAAACAACGCTTTTACTTACAACATGGCCTGGGAAAACAAGGTTATTAAAAGATTTATTAGATCTCTTGGCAGTCAAATCTTGCGGTACAATAAAGACTACTACAAAGTCAAGTGCGTCGTGCTGTTCTTTGTCCCAAGAGTGACGTGACATCATGGTGGTCATCTACATCTCCATGTTCCAGCACTCGGCAAAGTCCCTTTTGAGATGTGTCTGTTTCTGCTTAGGTGGCCTCGTACACCGTAAGCCTTTTTAGAGACATCACTACCAAGCCTGTCACTGCTGGAGAGAACAGGACAACCACAACACTGGGGACTCCATCCCATACTCTTTTCAAATAGTGTGTAGTGCTCACAGTCCCTTCTGAGTTAATAGTCAAACCGCTCCTACTTTGGTCATGCAGGCACATTGAGAGGAGAATGCTCGCTATATCACCATGACCAAAGCGGGCGGTTCAACTATTAACTCAGAAGGGACTGCAAGCAGTCTAAATAGTGTGTGGGTTCATTAATGTCCCACAGGGAACTTACGAACGTAGAAAATATTAATTTTGTGAGACAGGGCCTATGGTTTATAGTCCGAGAAGACTTGAAAGCCTAACCATTTGCAGATGTCATTATAAAGGAAGCACTTTCTTCTCAGTTCTTTTAAGATCCTGAGTGTTGATTCGGTCAGGGTTTGAACCCCCGACCTCCGATGCTCAACCAACTGAGCCACTGGCAGGTACAAAACACAGGTCACAGGTCATTGTTTTACCAATGCAGAAGCTACCCTAAACATTCATAAAAGCTAACCTTAGGCCTAAAAACGTTTGTTTAGGCCTAATTAGGCCAAAGGTTAGCTTTCATGAATGTTTAGGATACCTTCTGTATTGGTAAAACAATGACCTGTGACCTGTGTTTTGTAAATGCCGCTGATCAAGCCACCGGTGTGCGAACATGTTGGCCATGTTGGTTGGCATGAACAATAACCTGTCTCTCCACTGGGAATTAAAGGTATGCAAATTCTGCAAAAAGAAATTGTGTTGTATTGCCAACCAACACGGCCGCCTTGTCACGTCTAAACCAAGAATATGCAAAATCAATGAGGGTACAGCCATCCAAGGTTTATATCTAATTAACTTTGAGACTTTTTAACTTAATATAGTTTCCTGACGGCTTTATACGTTTTTCCAGTATACAGCGAACTTGATACATTGATCTTTGAGGCAGTCCGTCATGCGCGATCTGGGAGAGGACGTTTGGTTACCTTTCTCCTTTTCCATTAGGTTGGGATCGCCGATGTGTTCTGTTAAAACTTCACCATAATCCTTCAGTTGATCGATTATACGCTTGTATAATGCTGCATCGTCCCTACCGGCACGAATGCTACCGCAAAAGTAAATCAGTTTTTTTGTTTGAGCATTCATTTTTACTTAGCACTTCTTCTTACAAAATCTACCAGGCCTTCTAGGCGAGGACCACTAGTTGAGACCCCATGGTCACGCAATCTTTCATCTCAGACGAGAATTTTTTCGTCACGACACGTCAACATGGCCGCTAGGAAACTTCCCGAGACTTTCCGCAAGCTTGTTATCACCAAATTCTCCACCAACTACCGAGAGGCTGTAGAAACGTTGACCGTACCGATGATACAACCGAAACCAGATGAGTTATTGGTGAAAAACAGGTGACAATATTATGAGAACTGTTCCAGGGTCAGTTGGGCATTCTTCACCTACTTCAGTACTTGGTTCGAAATAAGGGCCTAATTTGATTGAGACTTTCTCTGCAAGGGGATAGCGTACATGTTATTAATTAATTCATTCTCACCAAGAATTTGATCAGATTCGTGTCAAAAAGAATTTTCCGGGATTGAGTTGACAGCTGCAGCAATGCCTTATCCAACGACAAGGGGGGAGGGGGGGAGGGGGGGGGGGGGGGAACACTGGGCATGACGTAAGTTAGCCTTCCTGTAGGTCTAACCTTGGTTTAGGTTAGGCTAACCCTAAGCCTCACCCTTACCCTCCTAATAGCAATGATGGGACTAACAGACCAGGTCCACAGTGGAGCTCCATGGACTGGGGTTCCATATTCATGAATTTGGATATAATTCCTCTTTTTCTGGTTGCTTATGGCACATTGTGCCTGACAACGGAATTTCCTCTTTTTTCAACTGTTGTTTCAAGATATGTTGGAATAAATGCAACTGATATTAACCACTCAGCTGGTCGATATGATCCAGGTAAATCTCCTCCCTTGGATGCAGGCCTGGAGGTAAGTGTGTTTGAGAAATAAGCATCTTCTATAAAATATACCATTCGTACTTAGTCTAGTACCCTAATAACCTCTAAGTAAAGCATTTGGTCACAGAAAACCCTCAACACCCACTCTTTTGAAGCATTTGGGGAAGCCTTAGAACATCCAGGTGCACTGGGTTATTTGCAGGATAACTTGTCTGAACTTACAAATTTATGGCTACAGTGGATCTCTCAAATGGATCTAATCTGCCTGTTCTTATATCACATTTATCAAACAATCTTAAATTTGAAAAGTTATAATGGTTGACGCTGCTATCAAAACTATAAACATCATTGCTACCCCCCTCCCCCCCCCTTCCCTTTAGATGGGGTGTTAGTCCATTGCAGTGCTACCCTCAGCAGTAGGGGCATGTCACCTTGTCACTGTAACTCATTTATACACTTGGATGGAGATAGGAAGTGTGTAGAGGCACAATGGTATAACTGCTTTGTGTGATGGACTCCCAACTCCATGTTCACTGGTTTAAGGCCTGGTTGTCTTTTTTTTTTTCTTAGAAAAAACACACTGTCCCTGAGAATAGTACAAGTAAAGGATATTGGTTGTTTCAGTTTACTGAAAGACACCATAGTTTTTACCTGATCAAGAAGGCTGATGTTGGGTTAAAAATTCCTTTCTTTAGGGAATCGGAGAGGTGATACTAACTGGGGAAAAGTGCACTAATTTTAGTATTGGCCAGGCTGTTGGCTATTTAAAGAATGGAACATTTTCGGAATACATGGTATGAAAACAGCTGTTTTTTTTTTTTTTGTTAGAGGATTACAAATGAGCCTTATATTAAGGGTGTGATAAAATAGTTTTAGAGCAGGGTGTAGAAAGTATGGATGTCATTTCACAGCAATGAACACCTGTGTGTACAAAGAAGGGATTGTGGTTTTTTTTTTTTTCAAATGTCGGGCATTTAGTTCAACAGAATTGACCCATTTACTCCTGAACTGCCCCCCATTGGCGAGTAAAATTGTCTGGCATTAGACAGAGTAAAATTTATGGAGGCTCCCTCTCAGGAGTCGATGGGTATAATGGAGGGGGCATTAGTCATTAACCGTCAGAGTGTAAAGTGATATGAATTCCCATGTAATCCATTTAACCATTAGCTGTAGTAATGGCAACAGGTCCACATACGTAAGGGCCAAAAAACACTCACTGCTAGCTGGCATTCCCTTCAAGTCACTGGCATGGCCTGTTTCAATATCCCAAGGGACGTGAATGTTCTAGGGGAGATTCACTCCTCACCTGTCTTACTTCCTTGTGGGACTGAAATGTTCTAACACTATTATGATAGCGTAGCAGCTAGCCCCTGATGTGATTTATAATTATTGCTGTAATCTGCAACATAGTGTAATATAATTTAATCGAATGGAGCAGCCTGTAGTATTATAATATTACATGTATTTATAAACTATAAGAAAACAACAAACAGAAATTTATACTGTGTTTAGATCGCATGTATCTGTATGCCTTTGTTATTTGTGATATAGTAAATAGTATTCGGTGCCTAAATTCCTGAAGGGTTATTTCATAGGATTGTGTTGGAATTCTTGTGACCTGTTATAATAAATAGGGATAACATTTTAACTAGAAGTGTATATAATGATTTACAGGAGTAAATACCTGCAACCTGAACACTAAATTTTTGTTGGCTGTCATCTGCATGAATTAATGATGATTTTTAGAAATGCTGATACAGTTACTCTAATTAGTATTGTGTCCTAGGGAACAAAACAAGGATTTCTTTGTTAAGTTTATTCCCTGGAGCCTTGACGTGCCCTTTGACCAAAATTTAGTCTATCGTCTTGGACAAAATTAATCATAACTACCACATGAATCTTGTCCTAATATAATATTTGTGGCAGGTACCCTCATTGCACTTGAACAGCAAGACATTAGTGTTTTATCATTGCAGACAATTCCTTCGAGCCATGCTTTTCCCCTTCCAAGGCTGGATCCTGCTTATGTGTCATTACTGATTAGTGGTTTAACTGCAAGTATAGCTCTTGAAAAGGTTAAGTACTGCAATAATTGCTTTCATCCTAATTGTACTGTCCATGTCATTATATTTCTTATTTCTACCACCAACACATCTCTTCCATTAAGTTGGGGATCTTGCTTCTTTCTGCAAATAGACGTCTAGGGTGACAGTACTACACTGTATAAGTAATGAGATTAGAGCTTAATTTAAAAATGTCATATCACATCCTATTAAAGCCAGAAGCATATACTTTTAAGGATATAAATATGACTGTTTTTTACAACAATGTTTGTTGATAATGTTGGGTTTTTTATGTAATGAGTTTTTTTTTTTCGCCTCCTTGCTCTTTCAATCAAGTATTTCTCACAATCCTTAAATCAACGACAGCATGTATGTATCATCTGATGGTAGCTTTCAAAGACCAAACTTAGAATAGTATTTGGGACAAAATGATGCAATTCTTGCAGTCTCTTCGAAAAATAGCCCCTTCAAGAGAGATTGAGTTTTAAAAATGTTTTTTTTATTATTGTTATCATTCATTGTCATCTTAATTTTACCCTAGGTTGGTGAAATAAAAAGCAAGGAGACAGTTCTGATAACAGGTAGATCTAATAAGACATGCTATATAATACAGCACTAATTATTTATTAAATACTGTACAAATGGGGTGCTTCATTAATGTAGATAGTTAGGATTTAAGCAGGCCCCTTTGGCAGTCTGTGCTCAGTTAGGGCAACTAGCTAGTGTTATGATGAAAAACTTTAAGGAGTATTGTTATGGGTAACATTCACCTCTGGAAATTTTCACCTATCGTTGCTAACGCCTATACTAAAAGCTCACAAAAGGATGAGCCAGAAAACTGCAGAGGCCTGCTCTAGGTCCCAAAATTGAGGTTCTTGTCTTTTGCACTGCAATCTAATTAACTTTGAAGTTGAATAGTCAGGACCAAGTTGTTCTCATGAAGAATAGCACTTCATGGTTTTTTTTACCTCAACCCTCACATCTGAATGAGCAAATTATATTCTAATATACAGTAAAGCTAAGAAATTTATTCTCGTTGAACCACAGAAAGTAATTAGGTATTTTGTTAGTTTGTGTTCAGTCCATGCTTTCTGTTTGAGCCAACTCATCACATCTTGACTTGTCTCATTTTTGTTTCAATTTCGCTTGTGTTCAATGGCTCGTTGACTCAGAATCGTCAGAATTATGAGCTCAGATGTTTTTAAGTATTTTAATTAATAAAGGTGGAAATTGTTTTAGGTAGCTAAAGTAATACCACTGGTCTCCAAATCAACTTGCTGATCCATGACCCACAAGGCCATCTCAATTTTGCAGTTTACCTATTGGGATTAAAACTCATTAAAGTTATGATGTTTTTGGAATTTTTCTTCGCAAATTAATCAAACGTTTTATCTATCTATCTAGCTGCAGCAGGAGGGACAGGCCAATTTGCGGTAATCATTGAGTTAATTTCCACAAACGTTTGCTACTTGCTAATAAAGTACTTTAATATGATTATTGTTTGATAGCAATTTCAAGACAGTAATTTTGACCATGTAGCCACCCCTAATTGAAAAGACAATCATGTTTCACAGGTTCAGTTAGCTAAACAGGCAGGATGTCATGTGATAGGTACATGCTCAACAGATGCTAAAGCTGAGTTTCTTAAGGTAACCATT
>NC_090890.1:24187503-24197503 GCF_036669925.1 Montipora capricornis | reverse complement strand
TTTATTATTTTGGAACAGTAATTAGAAATCTGAGATAGAATTATCGGCAAAGTTGAAAAGAATTCATGGTAGCCGATTCAGAGCTACCTTTTAAGGTAGTTCTGAATTGACACCCATGAATTTGCAGCAGTTATTTTCGCACACAGTTTAATTAATATATACCCTTCACAACTAAGGAACCTTATGATCCTTGACAGGCTTAGACAGTACTCGCATGTTACAGTCTCGCCTATTCGAGGAAATTACATCTTCCTTGAGCGCGACATTCATCTTGAATTAAATCAGCGCGTGACATAACGATGGTCTCATGCACTGCTCGTACAGGTGGCACCGTCCTTTAAGGAAAACGTACACCACTCTTTTAGGTCACGGTGCATGTTTGTATCCTCTTATAGACCTTTTCGGCATGTTCATTTTGTTTTCCCAATACAGATCATGTGATAATACTCAGGAGGCTTGGTCCTTTGTTTTGTTCATTAAAAAGAGTGCATGTAGGCATATTCATGCTTGCATGCCCTCATTTTAATGAACAAAACAAAAGACCAAACCTCCTGAGTATTATCACGTGTTCTGTATTGGGAAAACAAAATGTACAAGTCGAAAAGGTCTATTGCATTCGCCTTGATGACATTCTCATTTCCGCTTCCGACCTCTTGGGCTCCTTGTACTGTCATATTTCACTTTTTAGGGATATGTCAAAGTATTTCTTCCCATTCAGTTTGTTACTCAAGAAAGGCTAGTTCCATTCTCCTTGTTGGTCCTGTTACCGTCGCCGCTTGCCATCAGGGACTGAGGACCTTAAGATCTAGGACGGCAACCTCAGAGAGAACTCCACCAAACAACAGACATTAATTAGTAAAACAATGGCTGTACACATGCGCTTTGAAATTTGTACATTTCTTTCCCATTCTCTGCCAATCTGCAACGTGAAATGACCAAATTTCAAGTTCTAAGGAAGAAGTGAACGCGCATGGGCAAATCTTTGATTTTCTTTCTTAGTTTCAACATTGTTCCTCCTAATTCAGTTCCTGGATAGTTTGGGTAGGTTGTGGAAGTTGAACAAACTGGAATAATCACGAAACACTTTAAAAACATAAACTAGCAAAAGAGCCATAATAGGACAGAGAGGTAGATTGCCAGTCATGCCCTTATGACATATTAATTCCAAAAAATCTATTTTTAGTAACATTTGCGGACGTATCGGGAAACAACAATTCCGGTGACAAACTCGTCCCAGGACATGGTGCGCCTTATCAGGTTGCATCATCAAAAATGGCGGCTTAAAATGTTGCAATTTCGGAACGACAACGCAGACGGCAGCCAAGAGGATTCCCACAACTTTCCCGTCGGAAAACACAATATTTCCCCGACTACCTGTTAATTAGTGAATGGTTAAGTTAGTAGAGAGACACCCCTTCTAGTAAGGTTTATTCTTATGTCAACACCAATTAGGAAAGTCACAAAGGTTGCTAGTGTAACTACTGCCTGCTCATGTATTACTATTAAATAAACATTTACAAAAAGGTGAAGAAGAGGATCCAGAGTGACGTTGATGAATCTCTCCATTGTAAAGTCGAAGTTATAACAGGCCATCCAACGAGTGCTGTCTTGAGTGTTTTCCCAGCCAAAGAGAAGAGATTTGATGAACGTCTTGGGGGTTTCCAGCCCGTGCGATGTATTTTCTCTCCTTCGGGTCAATATAACTTCCAAATTTGAAGTAGACATTCAGAGTTCCTCTGAACTTCGCAGCTGTTTGCTAAAAAATTGCAAAAATCTTCCGGTTACATCCTTTGTCCTGGTATACCAGATTAGCAGGACATCGTGCACGATTTGCGAGTGAAGCCATGCAGCAAAATAAAACGATAAAGCGTGGCCATGGGAACCTGTGGGGATAGACCAATGCAGGTTATGCAGCTGTGGCACAAGCCAAGAAAGAATTATACGGAAGACGATGAAATCGAGAAAAGGGCCTGTAGCGAATGTAAACTTGTACGTGGTCAAGGAGAGGAGACTACTCGAGGAAAGAAAACGAGCGAAACAGCAAGATGCCTCGACACGTAATCAATTACATCGATTACTTTTCCATGTAAAGGTGAAGATCTGCCATCTTAGCCCTGGAAGTCAGCGTGCGAGAAAGCTGAATGTACGACTGGAGAGAAAGAACAACTACATACTGACGAATGGCAGATAGAATGAAGATGTCCACATCACTCAGTGTTAGTGAGGACCAAAGCATCGAGTTGGTAAAGCTTATAGAGTGTAGCAGTACCAGCAAGGAGGGCCAGGAAGCCTTAAATACAGTCTTCAAAGAAGCCGATGTTTGAAACCCGGGGAGAGGAGCTGTTTTGAAAGAACTCTCGAAGACGGAAAGAGAAACTTTTTGTTAAGACCAACGAAAAAACGACGAGGCTCAAACATTTCTGTCAAATGATAAGATATGTTTTCACAGACAAGTATTTACTTTTAAGAGTCAAAGAAACGAATTAAAAACCAAATACATTGAAATTATGGCTCTTGACTAGCACTATTAAATGACGTTTAGCCCAAATAGTTATCGTAAAAACGAATATTCATGCGTCAAGCATGCGCAGTCGGGTTATCGTCAAACAGGTTATCGTTTTCAAATCGATTCATCGTATGCGTGTGGACGGGCGAAAACGATGCGAAAACGGTACGTGTGGACGCGACTTTTCTTGAAAACGGAGAAAAAATGTTGCATTTTCAAACGAATAGGGATGCGTGTCGACGTGGCCGAATTCTTGGCTGTGGTCTCATAAGAGTTCACAACTTGAGTAAAACCTTGACACATAACTTCTCGGGAATGATTATAAACTTCCGTTTTGCTCCGTTTTCCCAAAGAAAATGCTTAACTCACCTCAAGCTTTGCCTCCCAAGTTATCTTGACTCGAGCCCTAAAGATATTGCATTGGGCCCCTTAGTCAATTAGTGACCGAAACACTTTGGCCGCGTTTATGACCGAAATCACACTTGAATTTTCTAATTGGGGAAGAGAAGAGGCCTGCGGTCTCTAATGAGCCGCGGTATTAGTTGTTACGCTGTTTCTTGCACAAAATTTCATTTCAAGAGGGAACGTCGCTGCTCCTCTGTGCAAACACGAGTTGAGAATTACACAGTAAAAGTTTATGTGCTGTCCGCCTCGTCCAGCGCCCCCCCACCCTCCCCCCCGGAGCTGGAATGAGGTTGTTGACGAGTCGGTCCGACCCATCCACTTCAACAAACCGAGTTTTACAATCAGCTTTGTTCAAAACAACTTGATTTTTCAAAGAAAGCGAAATAAATGAATCTCGGAATCGCTCAGCTTCTTGTTGAAATTTCCTTGTCGCTGCCGTCTTGAAGACTCGTGAACGGTGACGTGTTACTGTTTCTTTGTTTACATTAAACAAAAGCGTTTACACGTCACAATTATTAAAGATTGCGGCCCACAGAAAATTTGATATTCGCCTTGAACATCTCGCACTCTTTTCTCAACTAATACACCTTTATCACTTGGCGACCATTTTGGAATTCGTGGGGAATAAAGGCTTTTTCTTTGCATTGTCTTTGCACGTCTAGCCTCACACTGAATGAGAGGTTAGAAGTGCAAAATCGTTTGTTTGGACATTAAATGATATAGGTCTATGGCAAGTACAAACCAACTGAAACTTGAATGGGGGCATAAGTTGACTTTGTTGGTTATGTACTCTGTTCTGAGAGGTTCTCCCCGGTTTTCCCCTCTCCTCAAAATCCAATATTTGCTCTGATCTAGTGCCTATGACTAGGAGCGAACAACTCCCATACTAAGCCTCCCATACTATGTCAAGGCATTTTACAAACCGATCTATTTTTATGAAGGGGGTAGTTTCTAAAGAAACTGTGGTGCTGCGTCGGTGGGGAAGTAGTATACAAAAATTTGGTCACCGTAGGTGGCCAATTTACATTATCAACTCCGCTGATAAAACCAAATTTTCGATCTATTTTTAGACTACTTTGATTTTCCCCAAAAAACAAAGGCATTTCCGGTTCGGTGACGCCATGACGTCAAGTTTTAAATAGTTTCTTGCGATTGGAGATCGGTCTCCTGCGGAAGTGTCATTTGCAGGAAATACAATCTAAAAATCCCCCCGGAGGGGGTAGGGGGGTACTTGGGTCAATTTTCGCTGGGTATGTGCTGCTGACCTCTCAGAACCCCTACCTCTTTATAGTCTATTTTATGGCCAATTGTAGAACCCATCTTGGTCTCTCTTTTAGATAAATGTAATTTAAGCGACCCCAACTAATCACATTCTGTTTACGTAAAGCCGTTTAATTGTAATTTCAAAACGGAGTGTCATGCGACAAGTAAATATTAAATCAACAGCGTTACAGTTCTTTCTGTAACAACTGTTTTTTTTTACCGCGAATCTAGCCAAAATTTTCTTACTCTCAAAATCCCGACAATTTGCGACCCCATTCTGGTAACTCTGTCTGGAACTTTGTTGAAAATTGAACCCCAATATAGTCAATCCAGTCATGAAAATGCGACTCCCGGCCAGCGGCACATCCCCATTAGCTCATGAATAGGAAGTATTTCCCCCCCCCCCCCCGGGCTAAAAATAAATCGGTCTGTTAAAACGGGGTGACAGGAATATATGGAGTATATGGCTGTTGTTCCGGCTAGCTCCTGGTCATTGGTTCCTGCTTTCACCTTCACAACATTGTTCATTTTCCTATTGAGCTTGTTGCATGGACAAACGAATGCCTGGTGTCGACTCACATCAAGAATCCATGATGGACTCTTGCTCACATAATATAGTCAGCAACGAGCTTTTATCTAATTGGGATGAATGTCAGTGAAATAATTACACCAGAGCCTGATCAGGGCCGTAGCCAGAAAAAAAATATATGACTGAGGCAGTGTCCGTGGTTTAATTCTCTTCGTAGGTATTTTAAGTGTTTATGATGAGTACATTTTAAAGACAGCACTGAAATCACGCTTTATTTTAAAAGTTCACGAAAAAATGACTGAGTCAAGTGCCTCGGTTTGCCTCATACTGGCTACGGCCTTAGAGAGTAACTAGTTAAGCAGTTGCATATTCCAAAAGACTGCAGAACCATCTTTGAGTCCAATTCAAGCCTGGATGTTTTCGGGCTTACTTTCAATCGAAGCACCTCAACATTACTTAGGTGGGTCGCCTAAAGAAAACAATGCTACTGAAGTGGATAATTAAGGGTACATTATAATAACTTTATATGAACTTCTATAGCAATGCATCAAAAGTTTGCTGTCCACATGGCGTATGGTATTGGGGGCGCTGCATTTTTCGGCCTCGCTCTGGAAATCGTTTGATGGCGGCTGCCATCTTCCGTGTCGGATTCAGAACAAGAGTAGGAAAACACCTCGTTCCTTCCCTGACAATCAGCTGCGTCCAACGTTTTCCACCAGTAGGGCCTCTTTGTCCAATTTACAACGCTGTAGATTGTCATCTGCGGAGATTACATGTGCATCGGCGCTCGAAGCGGGGGTACTCATTGAAGTGGGCTGTGTCAGTTGAAGACATTGATATTGCGGTGGAATTATAGTACACCATTTTCATATCATGCCTGCCGTAAAGGGAGAAGGAATGCGCGGCTTAGCCGTGTTTATTTCCGACATTCGGAACTGTAAGTTAACATAGCAATGTCTATTTTCGTTAACTGTCGCGATCGATTTCATTTCTCGGCCAATTTCAGGCATTTTGACACGTGTGGTGAATTCGAAATTATGTATCTTGTGTTAGATTGATTTTTACCGCTTCACTTCTCAAGGTATTGTAAATTGCCTACTCACGAACTTACATGCGCTTTTGTTTCAGGCAAGTCGAAAGAGGCAGAAATGAAAAGAATCAACAAGGAACTCGCAAATATTAGAAATAAATTCAAAGGTAGATGAAGCAAGTACACATGTATACTCGCTGGTGTGTCGAGTTGAATGTACCCGATTTGAATAAAGGATTAACTTCTTCTCAACCTAACAATCAAAGTTTGCTAGGCCAAAGGTGAAATTCTTTCCAACATGGTATATTTTCCTTTTTCTTTCAAGGTGATAAACAGTTAGACGGTTATCAAAAGAAAAAATACGTGTGCAAGTTGCTGTTTATTTTCCTTCTGGGTCATGACATCGACTTTGGTCACATGGAAGCAGTAAATCTGCTCTCGTCGAACAAATACACAGAAAAGCAAATTGTAAGTATATTTTTACATTTAAGGTTATTTTGCTTACTTGCTTTTTGTCTAAATAAACTCGCCAAATTGATGCTACATTTGAAAGTTGAGCTCACAAAAATTGTACATAACGAGCAAGATCGATTTACAAGCGATCCCTTAATCTTTGATTTGCTCGTAATTTGTTAAAGGAAATTCTCCAATTTTTTTCTTAGCATAAGTTTGGGAAGCAATGGATTGGCGAAGTAGTAAAAACAACAAATATTAAGAATGCCTTGATTTGTCTTCAAGAAAAAATAAACCCTTCTTCTAGATCTTGAAGCCATTTTGATAACAGTAATTCCGTGTAATGTTCATTATGCAGTATAAAATCGTCCAAACACCTCTATTTTAAAGTAGTATTCTAATAACCTGTTTTTTTTTCTCTACTTAATCCCAATTTCTGTTGTCTTTATTTTGAGAATCACCATGAAATACATTTTTTGAACTCAAATTATTTGCCTCCTAATGGGAATATTTAGGATGGATTTAATAAATCGAATAACATACAAAAGCAGATTAGGGTTTTTGGTCAAGTGCCAGGGAATCAAGGGAATCCATCATCAAGCAAATATTTTGAAAAAAATTGGCTGAAAGAGGCAGATGACATTGAACATTGTTCTTGAGCTATCAACCTTGGGTTCCATCGGAATTTTTCCAAGTTGTGAGATATTGCGATGTGTTTCATAGTCATCAGTCAAAGATTTAGCATTCCTCTTTCCTCACAAAAAAAGCCTCTTGCACCCAGGGCATGAACAAAATTATTAATGTTTTTCAAACCATCTAAGTTAGGCCATCCCAGTAAAATGTTTCGTTTCCCATGGCCCCGTCTCTTGTAATATTCAATTTGTTCCTTTTCTTCATTGAAACTGCTTGCTTAATTTGATGTAAAAACTAAATGCTACTTAGCTTTATTTAAATGGGGGATTACCAGTAATATTTCAGAAATACTCTGATGGCAGACTTAAAACAGATACCACTTGCCTAGAACTTGAATTTTCAGGGAAGTATTGCTTTTTACAACAGGATACAATTGTATCACAGACAATAATTTATTGTTGTAGTTTATTTGAGCGTGACAGTGTTTACCTGATAGTTACAGCAGCTGTTCAGCTGAAATTTGGGCAGTTTTTGCAACTTCTTGTTCAGAACAAAGGCTTGCAAAGTGAGGTGGACAAAATATTTTGTGATTCCTTGTTTTGATCAACATTTACAGGGAACATTTTCCCATTAATTTTTTGATATGACTCACATCTTTTGTTTCTCAGACACCAAAAGGCCTTGCTGGTTTTCACTGTCACACCATCATCAAAACCATGTAGCAAATAAAGTCAAGAATCAAAGAGAAAAAAGAGGATGAATATTTAAAAAGTCTCGCAAAGGTTCAGATTTGTGTGATGTTTTGTGCAGGAGATATTCAAAGAAATTGTTTACTCAAATTTATAAGGCTTTGTATGGAGATGCCATGTTTGTGTCCCTCTGAAGGGTAAAAAATATGGTGGCCAGAAGCTTACAAAAACATATGTCATCGAGCTTTGCTATAAAAAGCCTGTTGTAGTCTTCTGAGGGCTCATAAACATCTATATGAGTACTTAGTCTCATACATGGACTGTTCAGATTGCAGATAAGTAATTTTTTTAACCTATGTGACAGCATACTTGGTCACAATTTTGATATTGTGTCATGCAAAAGCTTAAAAATTCAACCTTGCTTTATCACATGAAAATCCCCATCAAACTGAAAATTTGTGAAAAGATAAGCTTTCAGCTGTTCTAATAACTAACAATTAATCTAAAATGTTAAAAGGAGTGAGAATTCCTTTTTTTTATTTTGATGATGTCACTTGAAAACCAAGGAGAGACACCGCCAAGAAAAACAGTGATTTCTTCTTACAGTAATTATGATAATATTCACAGAAACGAAGTGCAGACTAGGTATAAAATTCAAGGCAAGGTTTTTGAAATAAAAAGAAGTCTATGTGCAAACTTTAGGCGAAAAAAATCAGCGAAATCATCACTTAATACCCAATTTTTGTACTAGCCTATTATATTCATGATATATGATATATACTACTTCCCCACCGACGCAGCACCATAGTTTCTTTAGAAACTACCCTCTTCATTCATTTATTATGTTCATGTTTTGCAAGCTAGTTATGTTTTTGTATTTTTTTTTTCATTTGTTGGTCATGCTTGTTATATACATTTAGTTATGACACAAAAGTTTACTTTTCTAAATTGATTGATGTGTGGTCTGTGACATTTCAACTGAACTGTACATCTCCTTCAGTTTATACTAAACAGATGCTTACTGAAGCTTTTGAGAGAGTTTTAAAAAGTTAATATCTGAAATCACCATTTAAAATATGACATTGAAAAGTGTTTGTCAAAATTCCTAAAGTTTTGCTGGTTTAAACCACCTTAAACCATATTGACAGCTATGTGTGAGAATTATCAGTCCTTTTAAAAGTTAGCTGTTTATCAAGATTTCAGTTAACACACTATGCCAATTTACATGTATTGGAGGGTAGGTGACGTTCAGGTACATGTAGCAAGAGAGGAGGCAGAAATCAGCAAGTAGGTCACCATAGCAACTGACCACAGTCCACCTCCCTATCACCCAGGAGGGTGGGAAGGAAAGAAAGTGAAAAAGCAACTCGAGCCAAAGCACATGGCAATGCCATTGCAAACCTCCTTGGAGTCCCTGAAGTATCCCAGGCAAAACTACTGTATTGGCTTGTTTTTAACTTTCCCTAAATTATATTTAGCCTCATTTTAAATTAGTTGTAAGGATACTTGTAACTTCATTTAAGGAGAAAGTGTCTCACACTTTAAAACATACAAAGCAGTTCCTCCCACTGGGCACAAATAGGTTGAGGTGGACAGCAGTCAGATAAGGGCCCTGTCCACACATATCCATATTTGCTTGAAAACGCAACCCTTCCTCTCTGTTTTCAAACGGGTACATAATCATGTTAAGCCTATACACTACGAGATATATCTGCTTGGTCAATAACTGTTTTTCGCTGTCCGAAGGAAAAAAGTACATTACAGCCTCCCTGAATATTATTTTGCAGGGCTACCTCTTTATATCTGTCTTGGTTAGTGCAAACAGTGAACTGATCAAGCTGATTCTTCAAAGTATCAAGAATGACTTGTCCAGTCGCAACCCCATCAATGTCTGTTTAGCACTCCAGTGCATAGCAAATATCGGCAATGATGAGATGGTTGAAGCAGTGGGAAAAGAAGTACCAAAGCTGTTAGTCTCTCCAGATACAAATGATAGTGTCAAACAGTGTGCAGCCCTTTGTGTGTTGAAGCTCTTTAGGCTCAAAACAGACATCTTGCCTCCTGGAGAATGGACATCAAGAATAGTACAGCTCTTAAATGACAAGCACTTGGTAAGTATTTTTTGGCAACAAATTGAATTTATTATGTTTCTTGCTGTAGTCCTTAGAGTGTTCTCACTCACATGATCAGTAACCTTGTTTTTCCATCAAAGCAAAAGAAAATGCTTGCATGATAATAGAGCTTAATTCCCCGAGGATTAGTTAGGAACACAGACATGGCTGCTGTTCCATTGTTTAGGAACACCAACATGGCTGCTGTGACATCACTTGAAAACACTCTATAGATCAAGTCTCAATTCAATTTTGCGGACCAAACGAAATGGAGTTGATGAAGTGTTTTTTGGCTTGGGTAGGGGAGGGTATTCTAAAATGTTTTGTCCTATACGCTGGAGTGAATACTTTCCAATGGTGACCAATAAAATCAGCTTTTCT
>NC_090890.1:24145003-24185003 GCF_036669925.1 Montipora capricornis | reverse complement strand
CCGTCAATGAAAATACACCATCAAGGGGAGCTACAACAAGTTGCAAAAATAGTGGAGACACTTCACCTTCTTGGGGTGTTATTAATTTACCTATTATCTCTCACACTGCAGCCCCCCTCCCTCCCTTATCAGTGTTGCTAGCAAGACAAAAAAATTGTTGCAAACTTAAACAGTCAACATTTAAAGGGGAAGAGGGGAAGGGAAGTGGAAAAGGTTTAAATTCTAGATACGGTGGCTATTGGAAGCTGGAAAAGGTGTTTTTTAATGAAAGTGTCTCAACAATTTTGCAACTTGTTGTAGCTCGAAGTTACAAAATCTTGCCGTTATTTTGAACAACCCACAAAAGTTGATATTGGCAGTTATGTGAATATCGTAAAAAACTGTTGTATCAGCTGCATCTTTTTGCCAAAATATTGGACTCAAAATCCTGGGTGCAGCTTATATGCGAGACCATTGAAGATTAAACATGTTCTTCAATCGATCACTTCAACACAGTCTAATCTCTCCACCGTGTGCAAGAAAACAGTGAACTCACGAGGCAAATGACTGGCTGTTTTGTTGCCCTTCATTACTGCAGTCCATGGGTAAACTCTCAGTTTAGCGACACGTTTTTTCTCCAATCGATGGCTTCCATAAACATGACATACACACACAGACCAGACTGTAAATAACTTCATGGTTACTAAGCATGTAACGTATTATATTGTTCCCTACGCTTTATTTTTTGCCAAATTTCATCATTTTTAATTCAACTTTGGGCTCTAACAATGAAGGCAAGTGTTGTCAGTCCCAAGAATTAAGAAATGCAAGTAAAGATAAGCTTTTAAAAGGTATTTTAAGAGTTGATTATCTTCTTAAGTTTGCCGCAAATACACAGCATTAGATTTCGGCAAGCTAATCATGATTAAACAAACAACTTTTTTTGCAATAGTTTTTATGTTAGTTTGTTAAGTATCAAATCTGTTGGTGAATTTGGCCTCCAGACGTGGGCTTTGAACCCCACCCTTTTTTGACAGTATTTACCCCCACTATCTGCGAGGTAGAAACAATCTCAAGTAGCAGTTTTAAATGGTCCTAACTTTACTAACTTTTCAACAGATTGTGACATCATCATACACAGACCTCCAAGATTACACTTATTACTTTGTTCCAGCACCATGGCTGTGTGTCAAACTGCTTAAACTTTTGCAGCTGTATCCTTCACCAGGTTGGAAATCCATCCTATCTTGTAGCACAATGTATTGGTTTTTTTTTCTTTTAATGGAATTTTGACTTGATTTTTCAAGATATTGCATTTGTACCATCCACCAGATTGGAAATTGAGCTTATCTTGCATTGTGTTGTGTTCCATGACTTGTTTGGATGCCATTAATGAAAAGGCACTAAATTTACAATGTTTTTCCAATGTGTAAAATAGTACCCTAAGCCTGGAGATCTGTGTCAAATTGAAAAGAATTCTGACTTGTTGTTGAATAGGGCTTGGTGGGATAATCTCCACAAACAGGGGAATAATAAAACAGTCTTAAGGTTTGTATGCTGTGCATGTGAAGAAGACGGAACAAGAGATGTTTGTTTTTTGTCTCAAATGATTGCTCAGTAATTTGCATGGATAAAACATAATGCTGTGAACAGTTTCATTTTTCCCCTGAATTCACTTTCTCTGACTTCAGATGATCCAGCCATCCATGCACGATTAAATGAATGTCTTGAAACCATTTTGAACAAAGCACAGGTAATTAAATCTAGAGCATTGTATAAACAGATGCACCATAATATCCCTCTCTTTTTCATAAAATTTAATTAGGGGATTCAATTATTATTGACCAGTCATATGGTAATTCTTTTAATGTTTATATTTCACATGAAGTATCATCCTATTATCTTATTTTATAGAGTGTTCTGACTGAGACATTACAGTACAGCTGTAGATCAACTTTATTACTCTCTGACAAAGATAAATTTAAAATTAATCCTATAGTTGGGAAGAAAAAGAAGCACTAAGGTAGCTTTGTCTGATATATACATGTACATGTATTCATGTTGTTTGAAGTTTGGGTAATTGTTATGGCTTGCAAGGATGGCACAGTGGTGAGAGCACTCGCCTCCCACCAATGTGGCCTGGGTTCAATTCCCAGACTCTGCATCATATGTGGGTTGAGTTTGTTGGTTCTCTACTCTGCATTGAGAGGTTTTCTCCAGGAACTCTGGTTTCTTCTCTCCTCAAAAACCAACATTTGACTTGTAGTAGTTTATCGATGGATCGTGCGTGGAATTAAAGGGAGATTTTACAGTCAAGCTTTGTCATGCGTGACCAGTATCCACAAATTAACTCGGAGCTTCTGAGATTTGAATGGAATCTTGCAGATTTTTCTGAAAGTTGCTATGAAAAATGCACAATAACTGAACATTAATTCATCAAATGCTTGAAATAGTTTTCACTTTTCAAACACCGTTTATTTTATAATAAAACGAAAGTCTATAGTTAGCTATTTTCAATAATATTATATCGTGGAAAATATCCATGAATCATAAGTAAGTGTGATAAAAGAAGTGAAAATAAACCAGAAGACTAAAAAACAGAGCTGTTTTACAGGTTAATTAAGGTCTTTTGTTTCAAACATGTCCAAATTGTTACTTTGCGTGACTCCATGATACAAAGCTGTTTGGTTGCAAAAAATGTCTATCCCTATGAATCTCAGAAGTTTGAGCATTTCAAGTGCATTAGGAGATGTGTCCATACTCATGCATTTTATCTCGGGAGCGAAAAGTACCAGTAAGTGCTCTCACCACAAAGTGAGCTCCAGATGTTTTTGTTGATTGCCAGCAGACATATTGGTGGGTTGGTGTGTCCATACAAAATGCTATAAGTTTCGTGAATCGCTTTGACAAATAACTCAGAAACAATGCATGGCTCAGACTTGAGAATTGGCATTAATTTTTTGTTTCCGAAAACATTTTTTGGATGTGTGACGGTCAAGGCTTCTGTGTAATGAGCAATTTGAGGGTTGTCCAATACTCACAAATAGACTCCGTTGGTGTTAGTGGTGATTCTAATGGTTCTATTGGTGAAAGCGAACATCTTTTGTGTGGTTGGCTTATAGAAAGAGGAATATTCATAACTATTATTGCGTTTCTACTTGGTGTAATTTAAGCGAACTTGTTTTTCACCAATAACACCATTGGAATGACATTTTCTATCGATATCAATCCTACCATTCGTACCAATGGACCATCGGTTTGACGAGACGAATCGTATCTGTTTGGGTATATTGGACATGTATGAGCAATTTGGTCTGACTGTGCATCTTAAATCCTCCATTCGCTTAGAACTACAATTCCTTGCGCCTTTGACCATAATCCTTTGCATTTCAAAGAAAAAAATGTGTTCTTCTCCCGATTACAGAGCTGCCTTGTTCGTTTGCTTCAGGCTCACTCACTGCGGCAGCAATGAGGAAGAAGCATCCTTTAGGCCTTGTTTTATTCTAGGTGCATTACCATGGTAACAACCTGCAGAACACATTGACTGTCAAAGTGTTAGCTTCCAGGCAAAAACTGCATAAATATGGCAGAAATGGCAGTATAAGTGCTTAAAAACTGTATACAGTCACCTTAAGAAATTTCGCCCCAATTGCAGTCAAATTTCATCCTAAAGATGTATTAGGGTAGGTTGTGGCTAGATTTTGCTATTTTGTGTGGCTGATTTCTGTGGTTTGCTAACTCTTTACTGTCCAGGTCATTCCTTTTAAGGACTTGTACAGAAAATGAGATGATACTCATGCTTATAATATTCACCCTGGCCTGTCATTTTTGAAAAAAAGAAAAAACTTGAACTAATCCTGATCCTTCCATAGGAGCCACCAAAATCCAAGAAAGTCCAGCACTCAAATGCAAGAAATGCTGTACTTTTTGAAGCTATAAACCAGATTATTCACATGGATAGGTATGGAGTATAATAGTTGTATCATTTGGTACGCCATTTTTTTCAACTAAATACATGTACCTTAAACACCAGCCAGTAAACCAAAGCCCATATTAAGAGCTGTTGGAAGAAAGATATTAATTTAAAAAAAATGGCATGTCCAGGACAAAAAGTTATTAATTTTAGTGGTTTCCAACAAGCTAACCAGTAGTTTAACCCATTGACCCCTGGTGGTTCCCCATTAACGAGTAAATTGGTCTGGCGTTAGACAGAGTAAAATACTAAGTCTGGCCGGTTTAAGCCAGTTTGGGTGTTAAAGGGTTAAACTGTTGGGAAATACAGTGTACATCTAAGTGAAGTCATTGTCAAAGCTGTATCTTCACTGTAGATTCACTGTAAGAGTCAGTTAAAGGTTCATTAATTTTGAACAAGAATCTCACTCACAACTCTACTGATGCTTTATGACCCTTGAAAATCAAAAGAAATGAAACCAGAGATTAGTAGCTTACATTTAGTCTTCATTCTAGCTTACTTTGAAAAAGCCAACTGATATGAAGGAAAATAGTTCTTTGATGGAATGGGGTATTATTCTTTTGTGACATCAACTCTGTAGAAAAGGGCATTGAAACTCAAAATTACAAATAATAATTATGTCATACAGCAGGTGTAGTAAAGGATTTTTGATTCCATGAGAATAGCCAATGGCCAATTCCTACACTTTTGGTGTTGACAGAAGATTGGATTATTGTTTGACTACATTTTAAATAATTTAAAAATTGGAAAGTGAAATTATTTCAATTTTGTCAAGTAAATTGGGCTTGATTTATCAGACTTTATGAACTGCACTCCAGATTATCTTGTGCAGAAGATACTGTACACATAAGTCACATCCCTGAAGTGAGAAAACAACTGTGACTAAGGGCGCGTTCGATTGACCCTATTCCGGAATAAGAATACGTGAAGTGATGATTTAAAATGGAAGGTCTGGCGTTTTGAAGCAACAAGGATGATAAAGATATGTTTAAAATAGCATTTTAGCAAGTGTTTGACAATTTTCATGTGTTTTTCTAACTTCTATTCCATGTATTCCTATTCCGGAATATGGACAATCGAATGCACCCTAAGATTCTTCTGTTTTGGTCCTTTTTAGTGTCCAACTTTTTTTTAGGTGATATCATAGAAAGTAAATGAATATTTATGTTGTTTTTGTTCTTTTTTTCACAGTGAACAAAGTTTGCTGATCAGAGGGTGTAACCAGCTGGGTCAGTTTTTGACACACAGGGAAACCAACCTTAGGTATGTTCACTACTTTGGTTCAAATTTTGGCAAAATGGAATTTAAAGTGACTGCGCTTTCTTTGATGAATCAGTGAAATTTGACAAAGACAAAGAGGCTAAGAACGATCAGAGGCAACCTGAAGGCTCCTTTTTCAATAGCTTCTACCACATGTCATCCTGGTAAAGTTGAGTGCCACTCCTATCCTATTTCATGCACAACTTGTCCCCAGTAATACTGGTACTCATTTTACCCACCTCAAATGGATAGAAAGCTGAGTGAACTTTGGAGCGCATGGACAGACAGGAAGGTTGGGATGCAGTCTGAAAGCAATATCCACTATACTACATGTACACCACAGTACTAAACACTCTAGGAATTGTTGGATGTATACTTATTAAAAGTGGTCTGTTGTGATAATTAATGATTATTATCTTCCTAAATATTTAATTTACAGATATCTTGCTTTAGAAGGTCTTTGTTTAATGTCCAACTCCGAGTTCTCAGCTGATGCTGTCAGAAAACATCAAGAGACTGTTGTTTCAGCACTGAAGGTGAATTTATCTCGTTGTTTACATTTTCCTGTTGCTAACCATACATTAAATTCATTTCCAAAGAAGTACATGCAGTCAGTTTTCCAGATAAAGACCAAAGGATGCCTCCGATCAGTGGATCTGGCTAATGATTGAAACCCCTACAAGTTCAATAATTATTGTTTATTGTTCTTGATTTGTAGACTGAACGTGATGTCAGTGTGCGCCAGAGAGCAGTTGATCTTCTTTATGCTATGTGTGATAAGAACAACGCTGAAGAGATAGTGTCAGAAATGTTGACGTACTTGGAAACAGCTGATTATTCCATCAAGGAGGAAATGGTAATGAATAACGTAGAAACATTGTTTAAATGTTTTAGATTCTGAAGCAAAATTCAACTAATAAATTTTCACATTGTGTTTACTGGCTCTGAACAATTTTCCTTCAGGTACTAAAAGTTGCAATACTTGCTGAGAAGTTTGCCACTGACTACTCCTGGTACATGGACACCATCCTAACACTAATCAGAAATGCAGGGGATTATGTCAGCGAAGAAGTATGTAGCGGAAGCCAAGTCTTGCTTGCGTGACAGTGAATTAAAGGGCAGCATGAAGTAACCATTATAAGTGAATTAAGTTCCTATTTTGCAGAACTAGATCCCACAATTAACTGTAGCAAGTTTAATAATATAGTGGAAAATTGAGGGCAGCTGGGCGAGAGTAGGAGAGGGAATTCAAAAAAAAAAATCGTATTACTGGTACGTACAATCATGTTAGGCCTCGTTAAATGCAGCTTCAAGTTAAGCAACAATAATGTGTCCATCAATAATATTGTCGACACTAACTAGTTTGAACTTGCTGTGTAGGTATGGTATCGTGTGATCCAGATTGTCATAAACAGGGATGATATCCAAGGCTATGCAGCTAAGACAGTGTTTGAGGCCCTGCAGTCACCATCGTGCCATGAGAATATGGTGAAAGTCGGTGGTTACATCTTAGGAGAGTTTGGAAATCTTATCGCTGGTGATCCACGCTCGAGGTAAAGCAACTGCCTCTTTGAATAATGACCTATGGTATGGGTGAAATTCTTCTTTTTAAATCATGTATTCATTATAATAGCAACCTACTCATGTTGGTGCTTTTTAATTTTTTTTTTTTTTTTGCCTCCCTTGACCAGTCCAATGGTCCAGTTCCAGCTTCTTCATAGCAAGTTCCCATTGTGTTGTTCTTCAACAAGAGGTTTACTGATGTCAACATATGTCAAGTTTATTAACCTTTTCCCAGAGATCAAGGGACACATTCAAGAGGTTAGACCATTGTCTCTAGCTACAGCACATACCCAAAAGCTTATACTGTACATGTAGTTTATACAGTTTAAAGTCACACAACACATGTTTTGTCCAATCCTTCGTGTCAGTCTTAAAGCTAATGGGAAGGTCCTGCTGCAAGGATATAAGAAATGGCCGCAACAAGTTTATTCATCACCTGTATGCCTACTGAGCTTGTTTGTTAACTAACAAGTTTTGCTTTGCCTCAACAGATTTTGCGAAGTGATTCTAACCTCAAGAATTCGGATGCAGAAATTCAGCAGAGAGCTTTGGAATACTTGAAACTTAGTACTGTTGCATCCCCTGATGTATTGGTGAGTTTCTATTGACCTTGATTTTTTTGCTGTTCTTAATGCTTATAATTATGTGCAAGTTTCTTTCCACTCTTGTTTACAAGTGTAAATGTCTGTAATTAACTACCGGTAATTTTGAACAATTGATGTGAAATACAAGGTAACATAGTACGGCATTTCCCAATAGTTTAGGATGCGTCTTATAGCTGAAGATTTAGGTGTGATTTTCAATGTTATGTAAACTTGACAGAAACAAGATTGAACGTTAATGGTGCATCTTGTAACCGAGTAGCCTTATAACCAAAAAAAAAAGATACACTTAATTATAACTTATAACTTAACAGTCATTCTACCACCTGAACATCCTAAGAAAGTGACACTTCAAGTAGGTGAATACTTTATTTCTTTGCTTCTAGACCTTCCTGACACTTTTTCAACAATGAACAGCATTTTTATACTAGGATTGGGAATTTCGAATTTGGTTTTCTTAAGCTCGGGCTAAAGTGTTTTAAAGTAACCCGCATCACACAGTTTTTAATCTAACTCCTTACCCTATCACTGGGAAGGGCTAAAATTCTCACTACCAGTGGCGAGAACGCTGGTCAGAGGTGGATTCAATCTCAGGCCATCGGCTTAGTGCTACTCTTGCTTCAGACACCCGGGGCCTGTTTCTCAAAAGACCCGAAAACTTTTCAGGCCCAAAAAGCCATTTTTGAAACTGCCAACTGCTTATTTTGGAAGGCCGATCTTTTAACATGTTTCCAAGGTAACAAAAAGTAAACTGACTGTGAAGTTTGATGACTAAAATCCTCTCCGTTCTTGAGATACAAAGGGGATTGTGACACCCGAAAATGGCCCCTAAAGTTTCGGGACTCTCGAGAAATGAGCCCCTGGCCCTGTTTTTGCGGTGAGCTGTACCTGTTACTGTCTGAATGATCACTGATTCCAGTTTCAAGTTGGTCCTTGATAAGAGGAGATACAAACCCTTTGTTTATGGAGGGTTTGGAATGCTGATTTATTTCTCAAGGGAGGGTTGGGCTGGTACATGTACTGTTGGTCTGATTTAAACTCTTTGAAGTGACAATCTCCGAATATTCTTGACAGGCTACTGTGCTTGAAGAAATGCCACCTTTTCCAGAAAGGGAGTCATCCATCTTGGCTAAGTTGAAGAAGAAAAAACAAGAGAAGACTGGAATAGTCGAGAAGGAAGAAAAGGCTGAACCTGCTGAAAAACCAACAACAAATGGACAAGTTCCAGTGGCAAATGAAGTGCCTGTGCATGTATGTTATCGAGTTTACTTTTCATATGTTGCCTTTGTGTGATCTGATTCATCTTGAGCTTTAAGAAATAATTATGCTCTTTAATATTATAAATATACAACAATGCCTGCCAGCTATCTTCATTTTATTTTCCAACCCTATGCATGAGCTTGTTTGCTGTAATACCTTTCTGAAAATGTCAATTAATTTTAATACAGATATTTATTCCTAATAATTATTGATTTCATCTTTCCTTTTTACAGCTCCCTCCTTCAAATCCTGCATTGCAAGCAGGTATGTAATGCATACGTTTTCTTAAGGGTTCAGTGCTATTGTGTGAATTGGTGAAAGTGACTAATTTCAAAATGTAATCTTTACTTGTGCCATGTTTGCATAATATTGCTTGATGCTTGCTGAGAGGCTGAAAAATCTTGCATGACCTTCTTGGCATTATGTTAATTGCTTGGTAAAATGCAAAGGGATGAATCAAAAAGAAAATCAAGCATCTGGTAGGTTGCTGCATTATCATCATGAATCTAAAAGGAAATCGTTGTTACCTTCCAACATTGAATGTGTGGAGGAGGGGTGGGGGGGAGAAGGGGAGCTATATAAGAGAAGGAGAAACTATTTCTTTTGGGCCTTAACAGAACCGGGTTGAAATCCAGCTCTTGTGAAGTTCATTTAGATAACCTTCCCAACTCGATGATTGTAGCTTGGTTGATTAGTAAGATGTTCATTGTATGGCCAAACAAAGAATGACAGAAAATTCACTGAAAGGCGCTTAATGTACGCGGCCATTTTGTTTATGAACGGTGATGAAACATTTGGACAACTGCTAGAGCTCTATGGCAAGTGTGTTCTTGAACTCGCAAAATTTCTTTCATGTTTTAAGTCGCTCTTGGTCTTGTAGTGATTTTTTTATGGATTGCTGCGCTTGTGAAAACGTCTTAATTTTTACTTCATTTTTGCTCGAGGCTTCCCTTGCCGACAATTGCTCGTTCTCCTTGCTCGTTCTCTGTGCTCGTTGTTGAGGTTTACAGTTGTACTTGCGCCTCCTTTTTTATGGTTAATAGGAACAAGCAAATTTTTCCGGTTTTTGTTTGTTTTTAAATTTTTGAGGAACGTTTTTTCTACCAGAACAGTTTAGAATCTTGGCGTGGTGGAAAAGTCCAGACCACGGACAATATAGAACTTATTCGTGTAGTTAGAAGGGTTCGTGCTACTCCTTGAAGTCCTCGAAAAGCCCTGGAATTTTAATTTGGACTTCAAGGCGCTTGAAAAGCCCTTGAAAAAAAGGATTTGGTGGGAAACTGCTTGAAAACTCCTTGAATTTTATGCTTGGGTGAAAATTGTTGAGATTGCACCATGCTAAGTTAAAAAAACATTTCAAAAATTGAGCCCAAATTTTACTATTGGGGAAAGATTAAATGCCAAAAATAAAATGTCCGTGTGTGCACTTAACTCGCAGGACGTGGGAAAGAATATCAAGGTAGGCTTTTTCAGCAAAGAAAACACTGCAACACGATGTATGGCATAGAAATCTTCTTAGAAAGATTCCTTGAAAACTCAATTTCTTGTTCTTGAAAACTCCTTGAATACTCCTGGAATTTTACATACAAAATCCAGCACGGACTCTGAGTTAGTTGTTTCCAGTCGTATTCACGCCATATGAAGTGTACCACTGACCATTGGGACAATTTGTATCAGCACCTAGAAAAACGACCTAGCTCATCAGGAGTCCTTCTTGTTCAATGGTTGGATCACCCAGTTGTTGTTGTGGAGGTCATAGATTCATTTCCTACCTGGTACCCTGATTTTCTCTTTTGTCGCTTTGTTCCTCGGCCAAGGAACTACAATTTCTTCTTTCACAAGGGTACATCATCTTCATCGTTATCACCTTGAATAGTTCCAGTTCTGAGGTGCTTTCCCTGGCAGAGTTTTGGCTAGCTGCTTGTGTTTGTTTTGAGTTACCGTTAGCCTTTCGTGGTTGTCTGCATCTGTTTTGGTGGAATTACTTTGGTTTTACAGCACTCAATCGAAAACTTGACCTTTTTCAGATCTCATTGGCACAGGAAATGCTCCTTTCGTAAACAACTTTGCAGCTTCAGATACTGCGGGTGGAGGGCTTCTTGTCGACGTGTTTGACATCCCAGCAGCAACACCAGCGCCAGTGATAGGGGGTATTCCTACCATTAACCCTGGAACAGAGGAGAATCTTAAAAAGTAAGATTTGATTATTTAACGGCCCCCAACCTCAATTTTTTTTTCTTGCCGAGATATATCCATTCATCCATTGTGAAATAAAAAAAGAAAAAAGGAAAGGAAATTTATGAGGTGTCTAGTCTTCTAGCGCTGGAGCACTAATTGGAGACACTGTAAACTTACTAAAATCAAATGTTGGTTTTTGAGGAGAGGGGATATCCGGAGTACCCGGAGAAAAACCTCTCGGAGCAAAATAAAGAACCAACAGACGACTCCAAGTCTGGGAATCGAACTTGCTTTCGTTTTGTCTTCAAAATCTCAGTTTTAATGTTTCAAAAAAATTTGATGAAACCATAGGTTGTTTGTCCTACTGCGAAGTTAGTGCGAGACTTGGGCCTCTTCCTGTGGTGACGTAAAAACGCCTATTCATTGCAAAAATTCTTTCAAAACTGGAATGGAAAATCGATTTGTGATTGTGTGCCAATTTTGTAAACTCGTGTGGCCTTTTAGAAGCAAAATCGAAAGACAACGTAAAATACATATCTTGTGATGATAAAATTTGACTTTTTGCAAAATAAAAAATGTTGAGGTTACGGCTCATTAGCAGAGATGGTGTCGTTGTTTGTGTTCTGTTTTAACTGGGAGTGTCTTTAAACAGGTAGTGTCAGTTTGGACTGACAGTCTGAAGTGTATGCGTTTTTGCATATAGTTCTGGTCGTGGATTCCTCCTCTGAATACGCATTGTTTTTTGACAGATTTGTGTTCAAAAACACTGGCGTTTTGTTTGAAAACGACATTCTCCAAGTTGGAATAAAATCAGAATTTAGCGACACAAAGGGTAAGTCTTGTCATTTTGTGTTGGGGTGGCAGTATTCACTTTTGTCTCCATGAACCAATTTGAAGTTTCACTATATCATTTTATCTTTCAACAGGAGCTATTGGTATATTTTATGGCAACAAGACGTCTTCACAATTTGTTAATTTCTCCTCCACTGTTCACAGTCCTGATGATCTCAATACTCATATCCTTTTACATGCCAGATCAACCTCGTTTCCTGTCTCTATCTTCTCTGCCTCTTTTGTCGTTGAGGAGAGAGACAAAGGAGGCAGAGAATAGAGACCCTGGAAACGAGGTTGCTTCGGAAAGAAAATTGATGATTTATCAGACATTGCGTCACGCAATGTCACACAATGTCTTCTTAACATTTCTTGGCTTTTGCGAGTTCGCAACCAATAATCACGCGTCACGCGAAGGTCACAAAGTTTTCTTTACAACCTATGATTTTGTGGTGTTCTCGTAACCTTCGTCGTCGTCCTTGACGTTAAAACAGGGACGAGTCGTTATGGACGAAAACGTCACGACAAGATATAACTTTGCTCCATCGAAAGTCTTTCGCGATTACTGCATCTCATTCACGTCGTACAATCGTAAGAGCGGTCTCAGAGTAAGATATGACCATAGCCCATTTCCGAGTTGCTACATGCCTCAAATGGAGCCCTGGGCCCGGTTGTTCGAAAGCCGATTAACTTAATCCAGGATTAGCGTAAACTATTGTTTCATGTTTTCAACTTTTTGGTGTAAGTTTCTTTTGCTTATTTTTGTGTTTCAAGATTCACTTCTTCTTATGTAAAGTTTTGCCGAATATCAGCGTTGAACAGCATTTGGGAATAGGGAAATGAACTCCTTGGTTAATTTTTAATCTGGGATTAGCGTTATTCGGCCTTTGAACAACCGGGCCCTGGTGCACAACCATTGGGTATTCCTATGCAAATCAAACTCATTTCCCTTGCAATAGCCCTTTTCACGTTTAGTTTTTCTCATTTGCATTACAATGCAATCTATCATGTATGTGAGGCAATTTCGAGCTATTTTGTAGTTTTAACCCAAAATTGCCTCGCACCCACGTTAGATTACATTGGAATGCAAATGAGAAAAAACTAACCGTGAAAAGGGCTGTTGTTGAGCTCGAAGACTCATTTCGAAACCGAGACAACAGCAACTCGGAAATGGCCCATTAAATGCACACCTATTTCAATAAGCGTCACGAAGTGTCCCGTGGCACTTCTCCTTAACTTCAAAACCACGTGTGTCTCGGAGTACAGACAGTCGACGTCACAACGTGTTCCCAAATGATTCCCCTCAAGTAAAGATGCTCTAGTAAACAGCTGCGTTTACCTTAACCAAAAAATATCGCTAACCGTGAGCGTTAACTTATTGTTGAAATAGGTAGCAAAGGCTTGGGTGTGCATCTAATTCGGTCAGAGTACAAAGAGAGATTGAAAGGCTCGCATGGATATGCTCATGCTGTCACTGAAACCTCAAATTTGGTGATTTCACGTCGTCGTTATGCAAACTACCGCAAAAATACGAGTATTTTTCCCCTTTCAACCAATAATACTATCGTTTATCATAAAATAATTAGGATAGTACGCCCACTCTCATTTGTCAATAGCTGTGTTAAGATGAGAGTATGGAAACACGGCTGTGACATCACACCAATGTAGTCAGACGCGCGTTTTGATTGGCTGGTAGGAAATATGTGCCTGTATCAAGAAAAACTGTTTCAATCAAGAAGTAAAAATACCCGGTATCAGCATATTCCTTCATTTGTCGAATCATCTTTGAGGAATATTTTATAAAAGCATAACTGTCTCGAATTCTCCAAACTCCCCCTCGTGTTTAGATGAGGCTATGGAAACACAGAAAACGTCCTCTATTGCTTAAATGGCGTTGTCGTTTTCTTCGCCGCTATTGTTTCTAATTCTCCCAACAGCGTCCAGTAGTTATAGTTCCTTGACTCATTTCACGTCTACAAGTCGACACCAATTCTCCGCCCCAAATCGTCGAAGGTGGTGCTCAGATGAAACAGATGATTAATGTAGAGTGCATCATGGAATTCAATGCTCATCCAATCGTAGACCTTCAGTTCAGGTAATTGCACAATGAGCTTCTTGGAATAGATAGGTAATAATAATAATAATAATAATAATAATAATAATAATAATAACTTTATTTCAGTGTCAATCTTCTAGCTAGCCTGTATTAGGCTTACTAATCGGGGACACTATCCTACATAAAAAATACAATAATCTTTCGAATTTACAATAATAAAGAACGTATTTAGTAACTAAAACTTATTTAATTAGGATCTATGATTTTATCCGATTATAAAAATTTATATTTAGCAAGTGCATGTGGGACAATTACCATTACAAAAGTCGTTCTCCACCAGGCTACCGAGATCTCTTTTTCTAATATTGGCCATGAAGGCCGTTAACGTCTGTCTCTCTCTGTCTCCTGAGCTAAGTTTGGACCAAAGTCGTGGTCTAAAGAACGTCAATGAATGTTTCCCATGCCTGACACTGTTGAATCGTGGGATATAGAAATCAGAATTTCTCAGATGGTAATTAGATGGCGTTTCGCTGAATAAGTCCAGAATATTCTTAGGGAGTAACTTATGCTTGACCTTGAACATAAATATTGCTATATCTTGAAGACGCCTATTATATACGAAAGTCAGATTAGCACGTTTTAATAAGTTGTTGTGTGACAAATTCCAATTACAGAAAACCGCCCTGAGACCTCTTTCGTTCACGCGTTCCAGTTTCTTTCTATCCGACGCCTTACAAAAATGCCAGACTAGGCTGCAATATGTAAGCTGATTTAATCGCTGTCTTGTAAATCTGAAGTTTAGCTTCGGTAGGGATCAGTTTCCTGAGCCTCATTAAAACACCAATCAGCCTACTTGCTTTTTTACAGGTAGCTGAAATATGTTCTGAGAAATGCAGATCCTTATCTACAGTGACACCTAATAATTTAAGTCCCTCAGTGATGTTAATGAGATGGCCATTTATGTCAAACGTCAGCTGCAGAGATGGCTTGTGTTTACTTCCGATAATCATGGCTTGATATTTGTTCAAGTTGCCAACCAAATGGTTTTCTTTATACCACGCCGACATTCGTTCCCCTTGATACTTGATCCTCTCCATAAGGACATTTATGTTACTATGAGCATAATAAAGTTGGTGGTCGTCAGCATACATTGAAAGACTAGATGAACGGTCCAGGTAGTCGAGATCATTTTGGTAAATGTTCCATAAAAACGGTCCCAAATTGTAACCCTAGGGACAGCCCATATTGGTTGGTTTCCAGTCGCTGACCACAGCTCCTAGTTTAGTCCTTCCTTTGCGGTCCATGAAAAAGGAACGCATTAATTTTAGCGATTCGTTAGAGAAGCCGTATGCCTGAAGTTTAGCCAACAATAGAGTTGGATGCATTGTGTCGAAGGCTTTACTCATATCTGTCGATAAAACGTCTACGGTTTTTCCTGTGTCAATAGCTTGTTTCCAGTCTTCAACTAGACGAAACAGAGTTGACTCACAGCTGTACAGCCCACGATAGGCCGACACAAAGGGATCGTGCAGCGATGGGCAAGCTTTCGATTGCGTGAGCAAAACGTTTTGTCCGCGAAAAGAAAAATCCCGTAACCCGACACTAACCCTTGCTCCCGAGGGTGTCCGCTTACGGAAGGTTCGACTGTTCAAGCAAGTGACAAAAGTTGTCACGCGAAGTCACCCGTGTTGTTCTCCTCGTGCATGTGGGCGAAACGCGCACGAATGCAGAAGTTGTCTCTTGGATGTTCTCTTACTATTTGTTCGATTCGCTTATAGCTTTTGTTCGCTAATCCTGGAGTTTAACGTTGCTTATTTGTTACTTTTTTTCCTGTTTACTAGTGTGAACGGCATGGGCCAAAGAATTGCTCTTCCTTTGCCCGTGTTTGCGTCCAAGTTTTTTGCACCCACGGACATGAATTCACAGGACTTCTTTTCTAGATGGAAACAATTAGGAAAGTAAGTATTGGTTTCAGCTTGCCATATCGCTCAGGTCTGTCAACAGAGAGCGTGAAGACTTCCTCTCGAGTAATCAACACAAACGAAGTCTTTCTGTTACCGTCGTTCATTATTTTTCCCAGGTTTCGAGAGATGTAATTGACTACTGCAAAGTGACGGTGTTTTCCCCTTTAATTGGAATTGTTTTAGTTTGCAACAAGAGTCCATCGCTCAAAGAGTAAGATTTAACCAAATTAGATTAATCTCCATCAGCGTCAGAAAAGTGTCAATTTGCGGGAAGTTTTGCGGGAAAATAAACAATTCACCAATTTCGTATCCAATTCAAACCCTTTGAATGCTATATCAGTTGTGGTTACACACACCTTGGGTTTGGGGCCTTTCGGACGGTAAATGGCTTGGGTTTAATTCAGCTCAGGTTTTCATGTTACTCTTTGGGATGCGGTTACACAGTAAAAGACTACCTTAATTAATATAATAGGCCTTACCCCTTATGACGTAACGCATCAAAATTCTTTTGTTGAGTGACTACTGAAACATTGCATTCTGGTATTTATAGTAGTCACTGAACAAAAGAATTTTGATGAGTTACGTCATAAGGGGTAAGGCCTATTAGGGATCTTCGTGTATTGGGTACGTTCTTGCGTTATGATTGGCCGAGCCACCTTAGCGAGCAGATAAACAGTACTTTTCAGTTCAGGAACTGTCATGGGAAGTTCTTTTGTTCTTTTTGATGTATCCATGGAAATAACCCTAGGGCAGTTTCGTTCTAGGGAAAGCGCTTACACACAAAAACGTCCTTGCCCGTGGGCAAACGCTATTTACGAATGGGTGAAAGGGCTATTGTAACCACGACTATTGTAATGCAAATACAACACACAAAGAATCCCGGGCGATCTGAATTGGGTGCAACATTGAATTAGACAATTTTTCTATGATTGTTTATCTTCCCGCAAAACTTGGTTTAAAAATAAACACTTTTCTGACGCTATAGGGGCAAAGCTGATACCAGGTTCTTACTCTTGATTAATGGACTCTTTGAAAGTTCTTTGGCGATTCCTTGGGTGTTGCTTGGTTTCGCTAATGGCTGATAGTGACAATAGTTGCGGTTACACTCGCCTTCTGCCCGAGGTAACCCTGTGGGTAATTGCCTTGGGCTGGGATCGGTTTGGGTTTCCGGTCAGGTTTAGTCCTCCGGTTAAATTGCAAATAATTGCCCAAGGTCAACTTTTGACCTGGCAGTATTTGAAAAAGAAAAAAAGAAAGAAATCGAATTAATGGGTATTTAGAGCAAAGACAAGTAAAATATACTCATTTTGAACTTCGAAAGTTGGCCATGTTTGATACCACGTGTAATGAATTTGGTACGTGCCAGGATATTTGCCGCAATTTCAGCGCAACACCACAAAAATGTACCCAGCATGTGCTGAGGTTTCCGGAATTAATTTTTTTCTTCCACCCGATTGGTTGAACTACTCTTGTGGTTAGATAAACCAAGACTAAACCCTACGACTTGGTTCGGCAAACGTCATGGGTTATTCTTTTGTTCTTTTTGATGTATCCATAGTGATTCCCCATGGGCAGTTTCACTGTGGGAATAGAGGTTACACACAAAACACAGACTTCCCATCGGTAAAGTCTCACTTTCCCGTGGGCAAAAGGTCTAGTGGAACCGCAACTAATGTACAGCAAATCTTTGGTCGAATCAAACCTAATTGCGCCTTGCCAGTACGTCTTTCTCGCTCGTTAGACGCGCCTTCAGATTGTAATTGTTTGGTTTATCCATTGGTTCAGGACTGCGCGAGCACTTGTTGTAACTGGATAAACCGCTCGCAATATTCCTGTCGGTGACGAATTAGATTTCCTGTGCCCAGTTTATACCATACCATATACATGAAATCACTCTGCTATGCCTAACCTTGGTACTGCGAAGTAAAACAAACTCTTTAATTTTTCCTTGTTTTTATTATTTGTCCCAGTCCTGGTCAAGAATGCCAGCAGATCTTTAAGGCTAAGTTTCCCATCGATACAGAAACGGTTAAAGCCAAGGTATGTGCAGTATAAAGTATTCAAAGCAAAAGATCATCGAAATTAATGAAACAACTTCTTTACTACTGCTTAGTTGTTTCTGCGATGATCTTTGGCTTGAACAGTTCATTTATATCGATCCGCAGCAACGTTGTATGGCTTTCTTTTATTCTCTGCATCATCTGCATATTTCCTCTTATGAACTCGCAATTGGCCAGATCCAGGATGGCTTGTCGATAGCCCACTGACGGTAGCCCAGTTTGCCCATCTTATATGAGTAGCGAAAGTGCGCAGTCATGGGTGCGAGTTACTCTTAAAAGGGCTGTCACAGTGGTGCAATTTACTTTGTACCAATTACTTGTCTGTAGAGCATACATAATTTAAGTTACCAAGGACAACCGTGCATACGGCGAGTGCTACTGAAATTTAAATTGACCAATCAGAATTCGGCGCGTGGGAAAAACTGTGCTATCCGACGTCAACTCAAATTGTTCGCAATTAAAAGGCCAGAAAACCGTTTAAAAGATTTTGTAGCAACTTTTTTGTCAACAAACTTTGGCGCCAAAACTGGGTTGCCAGCGAGCGGCGATTCGAACGTCAGCTGTTGTGCTTTGGCTGTTATTTGTGCTTTTTCTAACTATTTTAAGACGAATTCAGTCTAGTATTTTCGAATCAAGGGTAACGTCAAAACTGTATTGATAATTTATTTATTTGTTACCTTTGCGAAAAAAGACCTTGTTGGCGTCCTTTCGACAGGGTAGATCCTCAGCCTGAGGATAGCACAGTTTTGACTGCCGCACGCATTGCGGCTCGGGTTCCGTATGCACGGAAATACAAACTTTGAAAAAACTGTTAGGCTGAACAGATTTCAAACCCTCCAATTGCAATCTATTTTAATCTTCTTCAATTTTTCCTATCCCTGCCTCCTGCTGCATTTGGTGTGTTATTCAAACCTTCCTTTAATGTCTTAAATACAGGTTATTTTACGTTTCGTTTGATTTGGTTGCCATTTTCCAGTCGCTGAATTTGGCTGAATTTCTTGACAGAGCCCCTTTAAGCCTGGAATTTTTTTCAGAATTCTTTTCAACTGTTTATTTCCATCATTAAGTGCGATGAACTTTCGCTTAGCCAATATGTGGCTATCTTCTATTCTCTCCATCGTTCTTGGGCAGCAGTTGTCCATCTTATGCGTCTATGAACTCTGTAGATATAGGCCATTCCGGAATTGCGCAGGAAACTTAAGCGAGTTTCAAAATTAATTTGAACCAATCGATAAATTGACACCATCACGTGAAAGATAACGTTGAGATTAGCCATCTGTCCAAATTTGACGCTTTTAGGTCCAACAGAGACCAAGTTACGGACTTCTAAACAGTTAAAAATCCATACAAACGTCTCTAATTTTGAGGCTGCGTCCCGCAAAACCGTATAAACTCTTTATAAAATTTTATCAGATTGGGACAACTGGAAAATACTGTCATGGACCTACAATTTGGAAATAGTTGAAATGAAAATCACTTTGTTTTCCTATTTTTATGAATATTACAGAAATCGTAAAAAATTTTTAAGAGTTTGTGTGGTTTTGGAGCCTCAAAATTAGAGACGCTTGTATGGATTTTTAACTGTTTTTTTAAGTCCGTAACTTGGTCTCTGTTCGACCTAAAAGAATCAAAATTGGACAGATTGCCAATCTCAATGTTATCTTTCATGTGATGGTGTCGATTTATCGATTGGTTCAAATTTGAAACTTGCCCCGGTTCCCTGCGCAATTTCGGAATGGCCTATAGCTTGATATTTCCTTTTGTTGAAGAGATTTAATTTTCGATGATGACTCGGGGATACTCGGAAAAAAATCAGAGTGCTTCTTGCAGGAGTCGAACCTATGACCTTCCGACTACTACATCGGATGCTCTACGACTGAGGTGTGAAATAATCTTCATTTATCGTTTTTTTTTTCTTTTTAGCTTGTCGGTTTTGGGATGTCCTTGCTCCAGAGTGTCGATCCTAATCCAGAGAATTTTGTTTGTGCTGGTATAATCAAGGCGCGAACAGTTCAAATTGGAACACTGTTGCGATTGGAACCTAACAGACAAGCACAGGTATTGCCGCGGAAAAATCCTGACCTTTCATAAAAATAGACCCATTTCAGTAATTCCCAATCCGGAGGACAAAACAATGGTTGTTCCGTCCCCTGAGAGAAACAAACCTTTCAAATGCAAAACAACTTATTGTTTTGTCCTCCAGATTGGGAATTAACTGGAAGGGATCTATTGATGATGACAGAAGAGTTTGAAAGATTTGAAACCGTAATTTTAAGAAGCCCCTATGCTCAAAACATTTTTTCCGCAAAAGTCAAATTTCAGCGCTAGAAAACATGTATTTTATATTTTGTGGTTCGCAATGACGTGGCTCTTAACTACAGAAACACAGTGGTTGCTAAAGAACCTTTTTTTCTCAAGAGCCCTAACAAAAAGGTTGCATGGATGGTTCTTTGTCAATGGAAATCTCAACCTCGTTCCCAGACTCATCGTTCCCTTGACCAGCGGTTGGGAAACAGAGACTCTGCTCGAGTCCAAAAAAGGCCATATTTGATTGGCTGTTGAAAAACGATTTCATTTCCTGTCATTTTCACAGTCTAAACTCAAAAATCGTGATTTCTTCTGGATTTTTATCTAAAGTAGGTTAAAGATGATGTAGAAATAAATCTTTTTACAACTTACCAGTTCCGTAACGTTTTTGTTTTTGAAAAACAGCATTTTGAATTTCCGAATTGTCGCTTGCGTGACACCAGATGATAATAATAATAATAATAATAATAATAATAATAATGATAATAATAAGTATAATAATAATGATACAGAATTTATATAGCGCTTAAATCCTAGAGTCCAGAAGCGCTTTACAAACTCAACTAATATTTATATGGACTTAACTAAAACCTAACAAAAACCACATTGAAGACGGTTAGCTTTTACTTGTTTTGCTGGGTACTACTATGTCAATACTCTAAAAAGGTCGATTTTCCAGGAGCTTGTCTCGTTAGTCTAGTGGATATTGGAATATGCAAGGAGAACTCATCGATCCGGGTTTAACTCTTTGGCTCACCTAATCTGAATGTTCTCTGCGCATTGAAATGTTTGTTTCTTTGAAGTAGATTTGAAGTCTGAAGTAGATTGTACGTCGTGTAAGTTGAATAAAAAGGAAAATGCCAGTTTGAGGGATGGCAATGACTGTTGACCGTGATTTTGGTGTAGAATGAGCAGCCATCTTGAAATATACGGAAAAAAACCGCTGGCCTCAAATTTGGCCCTTTGAAGTGTTTATACTAGTTGTTCTATCCGAACCGTGCCGATTTTCTAGGCACCAGTACCATTTTCACCCTTGCTCAGACTACCTCGCCGAAGGTCCCAGCACGGCTAAGAATTTTGGTTCGGCACGGATGAAATTTGGTACGGACAGGTTGTTTGCACTGCAAATTTTATCCGAGCCGAACCTTTTTTTTTGGGACCCCTGCCAAAAATTGTAAACCGGGCTTTCGTCTTCTTTTGATTGATTACCATTTTGTTCATATTCGCCCATTACCGAATGTTCTGTAAGTCCCCTTGAATGTTAAAATTAGATTGAGAGACTGGTCAAAAATTACACCTATGTTGCTTGCAGATGTCCTAGCTGCAATTCGGTTGTCGGCCATTATTAGTTCACCAATTTGTGGGTGCGGACTGAAATTTTTTGGATTGACGAAATGTGTTTCGGTATTTTTTTATTCTCCGCAGTTTAAACGCTTTGAGTGTATTAGGAGATGTGTTTATACTCATGTGTACTGTCTCGCGACCGAAAAGTGACCGCTTTCGAGGCAATCTTTTCTGTTTTCTGGGAAAATGGACTTCATTATCCCAGAGTCTCTCCGGGCGCTCACGAACCCATCTTCTATAGATCTGAAATGATGATTATCGACAATTCCTAATTTTCTCTAAATTGACTACTTTCTCGTCAATTAAGACGCTTAGCGCTTGATAGGGATTATGGGAAATGAATATGTATTCCCCAATGCCTGTCCTTGCAGGACTCGAACCTGAGAATCTTCAAAATAACCCTTTCGCTTAACCACTATACTACCTCATCGCTAACTGCCAGAACATTGCTTTTTTTTTTTTTTAACATGTCAATAATTTTTTTTCCGAGTGGTACTGTAAACGTGTATTATCAGCCGCTAAGAAACAAGTTTAAACAGGGGGAAAATGTCGGTTACCAAACCTCAAGAGAAAGCTAACCATTTTAAAATCAAGTACCAGACTTAACCATTATTCAGCAATGATTCTATATGTACTAATTAGTGTTTCTTAATAATCGGTACAATTGTTACCCAGTTGAGCTTTAGTGGTAAAGTGGATAAAAGCAGTTCCTTCAAATTGGGTGCCGGGTTCAAGTCCTGTCCAGGAATGCAATTTTTACTTTTTTTTCTTTTTATCTGCGGGAAACACTCTGTTAGATATGTTGGGCCATTCTTATGGTCAAAACTTACCGTAAATCAAAGACATTCGCCTAGTTTACCAGTTTTTATTAAAAAAAATAAGGAAAGTGAACCTTGCAGACATTTTAACTAACAATAGCAATTGCTGTAATTTTTGTAGCCAATAGAATCGTTAAATTTCTATTAACATTTTTTATTTTTTACAACTTTCTTTTGTACATAAGCTAGCGTAGGATCTCTTATACTCCTTGAGTTTTTATCATTCTCCTGTAAATTGTCAAATTCTTTAAGTACCATATGTTAATTAGTGTTGCTATTTTACTAGTGTCCCTGGTTACTTTTACTTTACTGTACTTTACTTTTAATTTCTTCACTCCTGGCGGCTCATGCCAAATTCTGAAAACGATGTGATCAGTGACTACGCGACTGCGCAAAAACACAGTACAGCCTGGCAGGTCCTTTCTGATAAGATGAAACGTTTTGCTCAGATGTGAAAAGACGCGTTTTGCCTTTCTGATTGGCAAAGAAAAATCCCAAAACGTGGTTGAGGGCCGGAAAGACTAGAACTACATGTAAAAAACCCTATTGATGACATTGTATAGGTACAAATCTCACTGCTTTTTTCGTATATGTGCAAACGTTAAGACTTAAAACTCGATTCTTAATGTCTTCGCCAGTGCAAGGTCACCGGCAGCGTTGTTAAGACTTTTAGACAAGATCACCGAGCGAAAAACAATGATTTGCGATTACGCCGCAGTTGGGTAGCAAAAACGTTTCATGTCTTAAATTTTGCCTGTAAATTTTCCATCATTCGTTGTTCATTTTACTAATTGATACCTCTTTGATCATCTTGTGTTTTTTGCAGATGTTCAGATTGACAATACGAAGTTCAAGGGCTGACGTCGCCAAATACCTTGTAGATATATTGATTGACCAGTTTTAAAACCAGTTTGTCCAGGTGCTGGGCGCTTTAGAGTTTGCAGGAGGAAGACATTTATTACAGAGTAACTTGTCATACTTACCGGGTATTTTAATTTTTGTGCAAGTGGAAATGTCTAGTGAAGCTTCAACGCAGCTTCGTGTAATGTCGTGAACGTTTTTCGTGCGTTTGAAGTGGTTGCCACGGTGTGGATTGCTGGCGTTATCCTTCGCAAAATTTGTCGGTCCATCGTACGCAAACTGTTTATTATCCAACTTCTGATTTTCTCGAGTTTTGCTCGGATTACGCGTGTTCGGAAGTTTTACTCACGTTCAGTGTTTTCCGATTTTCCGTTTCTCTTGCGCTTTGTAGTAGTATCACTGGTTCCCTCTCGTTTTGGTTTCTGACGTAAATCTGATCGACTCTGGGTTCCATAGACCGTATTCATAAATGGTGGACAAGAAATATTCTTTTGTCTTTATGCTAATCATCCTTACTAGCCTCACTTTGGAGCAAAAAATCTTTTGAATTTTGTTCATGCTAACGAGGCTAGTGAGGATGATTAACATAAAAACAAAAGAATAATTTCTTAGCCGCCATTTATGAATACGGTCTATAGTAGTACCGATGCAAGAAAAATGAGTTCATTATTTCACACGCAAACTGCTCACCAGATATTTTAGAGCTTGTAAAAGTCGTAATGCTTACATGAGAAGTGATGGAGTTATATTAGTCCACCCGATGCGGTGTATGCTTAAGGCTTACTACCACACAACTTACTACCATAAAAAAAATCATTCTTCTTTGTCTTTAAATTCCGAAAATTTGTTTGCTTTTGAAACATTGATCAAATGGTTGTGGATTTTACGGTCCGCGAAACTGACCTGCGGGCCCCAGAGAGCTGGATGGAGCAGAGAATGACGTCACGCCATTTAGAATGCAGGTTATCGACTATGGAAAACGCTAATAATAGTCTAAAAGTCCGAAACTCTAGTGCTGTATGCTAAATCAGTCGTGAACTCAAGTGACTGTTAGGCAATCCAGTCTTTTACTGTCATTTCCTTTCCCTCACAAACTTTTTAAGTTAGTAACAGCGGACCGTCAAATAAATAGAGGATATTACATGGCTGGGCGGAGATACGAAATTTCTCTGCGAATGTTGAGAAATCCGAGTAACATATTTTTCAACACGAGAAGAGAAATTTCGTATCTCCAAGCGGTCATGAAGTGTTCTGTTTATTATATAAACACTAATGAAATACCAAACCATTTCACTTTAATATTTGTAGATTTCTTATGTAACCATAGCAACGGTGATCTTTTCACCCATGGAGGAAACATGTTTTTCACACATGAAGAGTTTTTGCGCAAAACCTCACCTACCATTTTATTAGTGTTTAGATAATAAACTTTTAACTTGAAATAAACTATCTTCTGCTTCAAACGAAGGCTGAAAAACGTCGCCGGTATAGTGATAAGCACGCACCCTTTCAAAGTGAATAATAGGAGTGATATTCTTTTTAATCTAAGTAGCACTTGGAATACAGTCGAAGCTGGAACAATACCAGCAATAGCCAGTTAGCGAGAGCCGCAGCATTATTCACTCTGTCACTTTAACATTTTTTAACTTAGACCATTTTATTAGAAATTTCGTGGTAGTCCATCAATCATTCTCTCTTCCTTAGGTTGTATTTAGTTGTGCACAAGTAGTTTACAGAACTTTCTTCTTGAATGTGCGTTGATCATCGTATGGACCTAAAACAAAATAATTTCAAAACGGTGAATACTTACTGCGCCTTTCAATAACCTGCGGACTCTTAAATTCAAAGGTCAACCGACAAATGCGTTTTTCACTACCGTCAATCAAATGTTCGGCGGCTCCTCCCAGCTTCCGACTATGTTGACTGAACTGGGCTCAACGATGTGATTTGATTATTGCGCGCTCGACAGTAGTCGGAAGCTCGGAGGAGCCGCCGAACATTTGATTGACGGTTGCGAAAACCTCATTTATTTTGTTGGTTGACCTTTGAATTTAAGGGTCCGCATGTTATTGAAAGGCACAGTAAAAAAAAGTTTGCGCGCCTGCATTGTGAGGTTTATAAACGCCAGGTGATACTTTTTGTTTTGCCCTCTGTCAATGTCCTGATTTGTCAGGCAATATAGTTTTCTTTGAACACCGGTCGGACGTACGGGATGAAAATTAATCGCACCTGCGACTTGATTTTGCTTGCGAAAAGCTATTTTAAAGCAAGACAAAAAAGTAGAGAGCGTATTGTACTAGTTAATGACTGGCTGTGGAAAGTGCTGTATCTTACTCGACCGTTAGTTAACGCAAACTGTCATAATTTGCATAATTAACCTAGGATTTTTATATAAAAAAATAAAAAACAACATGTAACAAACATAAGTAGAAGTCATTGTCCAGGGGTCGAGAATCGCCTGATGGAAAATAAAAATACAAAAAAGTTTGTGGGTTTGTTTTTTTTTTTTCGCGGCTTCGTCTGTTCCAACCGAATTTCCGCGTTTGACAATCGAAAAAAGCCTTTCCAAGCGTAATTTTATCACCCAGGACGGTTCATCCCTAACACTGATCATCTGTCCCTAGCATTAATCATATGTCCCTAGCAATGATCGACTGTCCCTAGCAATGATCAATTGTCCCTAGTAGTGATTGACTTTACATAGCACTGATCATCTCTCCCTAGCACTGATCAACTGTCCCTAGCATTGTCTCCAGCACTGAAAAACTGTCCTTAACTTTCATCAACTTTCTCTAGCACTGATCATTTGTCCCTGGCGCTGGTCATCTGTCTCTAATACTGATCAACTGTCCCTGGTACTGATAAACTGTCACTTGCACTGATCATTTGTCCCTAGCAAAGATATTTTGTCCCTAGCACTGATCATTTGTCCCTAGTACTTCTCCCCAAACTCATCTGTAATTGCAACTTCTGAGAAGACAAAAGAAAAGAATAGGCTACGTAGTAATAGCATATTCCCTTATCGCTGGATCTGAGCCGAGATCCTCTAAAGAGAGGACACGATGTTTAGAAGACGTAAGTTGAGGGGAACGTAGTACCAAGCATTTCATTTAAGAATTTCTTCTCAGGTTATATACCAAAGATAGCCTTGGTCAAAAAGAAAGCGAAAGCATACCCCCACCATTAAATTCACTGTCTGTTACCAGCTTGTTGTTGTTATTCTTTAGGAAAAGATTATTTTTGATCAAGTTTGATTGAATAAGTACATGTCGGTGATACAAGACTAGTTACTTTTTTGTTTGATTTTACTGCTGCAAAAACTAAATAAATTAACAAAGTAAAGAAAAATTATTTAAAAGCAGATTTTATTTGCCATGCAATGCCTGTAGATGCCCAGGAAAGGGTTTTCCAGATCATGATACTTTTTGTGATTTTTAGCTGCATGAAACGTGTTTTCTGGAGTACATTAGTGGACATTGAAATATTTGTTGGTCAGTATTGCACAAAAGGTAGCAAAAAGAACTGTAGAAATAAGAATTAAGTATTGGTTGAATATTATTGGGGGAGGGGGGGGGGGGGGGTTTCAGGAGAGTAAGGACAGATGATCGATGCTAGGGGAAGATGATCAGTGCTAGGGACAGATAACTAGAGCCAGGGGCAGATGATCAGTACTAAGGACAGTTGATCAGTGTTAGGGACAGATGATCAGTGATAGGGACAGATGATCAATGCTAGGGACAGATGATCAATTATGCTAGGAACAGTTGATCAGTGTTTATCAGTGATAGGGACAAATGAGCAGTAATAGGGCCAAATGATCAATACTGGGGACAAAAGAACAGTGCTGGGGGACAGATGATCAGCGTTATGGACAGTTGATTCGTGCTTTAGGGACAGATGATCAATGATAGGGACAGTTGATCAGTGCTAGGGACAGATAACAAGCGCCAGGGACAGCTAGATGATCAGTGCTAGAGACATTGGTGCTAGTAAAAGTTGATCAGTACTTAAGGGACAGATGATCAGTGCCAAGCCGACAGATGATCAGTGCTAGGGACAGATGATCACTGCTGGGACAAATGATCGGTGCTAGTGAAAGTTGATCAGTGCTTAAGGGACAGACGATCAGTGCCAGGGACAGATGATCAGCACTTAGGGACAGATGTTGAGCAATAGGGACAGTTGATCATTGCTACGGACAGATAATCACTACTAGTGATCAATTGATCAGTGCTAGGGACAAATGATCAATGCTAGGGACAGATAATCACTACTAGTTACAGTTGATCAATGATAGGGACAGTCGATCATTGCTAGGAGCAGATAATCACTACTAGTGCCAGTCAATCACTACTAGGGAAAATTCATCATTGCCAGGGACAGTCGATCACTGTTAGGGACAGTCGATCATTGCTAGGGACAGATGATCAGTGTTAGGGTCAGTCAATCACTAGTAGGGACAGTCGACCATTGCTAGGGACAGATGATCAGTGCTAGGGACAGTCAATCATTAGTAGGGACAGTCTATCATTGCTAGGGACAGTTGATCATTGCTAGGGACAGATGATCAGTGCTAGGGACAGGCAATCACTAGTAGGGACAGATGATCATTGCTAGTGTCAGTCGATCATTGCCAAGAACAGTCGATCACTACTAGGGACAATTGATCATTGCTAAGGACAGTCAATCACCAATAGGGACAATTGATCATTACTAGGGACAGTCGATCACTACTAGGGACAGTAGATCATTGCTAGGGACAGTCGATCACTACTAGGGACAATAGATCATTGCTAGGGACAGTTGATCAGTGCTAGGGACAGATAACAAGCGCCAGGGACAGCTAGATGATCAGTGCTAGAGACATTAGTGTTAGTAAAAGTTGATCAGTACTTAAGGGACAGATGATCAGTGCCAGGCCGACAGATGATCAGTGCTAGGGACAGATGATCACTGCTGGGACAAATGATCGGTGCTAGGGACAGGCAATCACTAGTAGGGAAAGATGATCATTGCTAGTGTCAGTCGATCATTGCTAGGGACAGTCGATCACTACTAGGGACAATTGATCATCGCTAAGGACAGTCAATCACTAATAGGGACAGTCGATCATTGCTAGGGACAGATGAACAGTGCTAGGGACAATCAATCACTAGTAGGGACAGTTGATCATTGCCAGGGACAGTGGATAACCGCTAGGGACAGTCGATCACTACTATGGACAATTAATCATTGCTAAGGACAGCCGACCAGTGCCAAGGACAGTCGATCATTGCTAGGGACAGATGATCAGTGGTTGGGACAGTCAATCACTTGTAGGGACAGTCGATAATTGCCAGGTTGACAGAAGATCAGTGCTAGGACAGGCAATCACTAGTAGGGATAGATGATCAAAGCTAGGGACAGCTGTCATTGTTACGGACAGTCGATCATTGCTAGGGACAGTAGATCACTGCTAGGGACAGTCGTTCATTGCCAACCTGAGAGACAGTCAATCACTACTAGGGACAACTGATCATTGCTAGGGAGAGTCAATCAGTGCTGGGAACTAATGATCATTGCTAGGGACAGTCGATCATTGCTAGGGACAGGACGATAAGTGCTAGGGACAAATGATCATTACTAGGGACAGTCGATCATTACCAGGGACAGTTGATCATTGCTAGGGACGATTGATCATTGCTAGGGACAGTCGATCACTACTAGGGACAATAGATCATTGCTAGGGACAGTCGATCATTCCTAGGGACATCCGATCATTGCTAGGAACAATTGATCATTGCTAGAGAAAGTCGATCACTACTACGGACAATAGATCATTGCTAGGGACAGTCGATCATTGCTAGGGACATTCGATCACTACTAGGGACAATAGATCATTGTTAGGGACAGTAGATCACTACTAGGGACAATGGATCATTGCTAGGGACGATTGATCATTGCTAGGGACAGTCGATCACTACTAGGGACAATAGATCATCGCTAGGGACAGTCGATCATTCCCAGGGACATTCGATCATTGCTAGGAACAATTGATCATTGCTAGAGAAAGTCGATCACTACTACGAACAATAGATCATTGCTAGGGACAGTCGATCATTGCTAGGGACAGTCGATCACTACTAGGGACAATGGATCATTGCTAGGGACGATTGATCATTGCTAGGGACAGTCGATCACTACTAGGGACAATACATCATCGCTAGGGACAGTCGATCATTACCAGAGACATTCGATCATTGCTAGGAACAATTGATCATTGCTAAAAAAAAGGAAAGGAAAGGAAAGGAACTTTATTTAAGTGTCTAGTCGTTCTAGCGCTGGAGCGCTAATTGGGGACACTGTAAACTGAAATGAACAATGAAAGTAAATCAAGTCAAATGTTGGTTTTTGAGGAGAGGGGAAACCGGAGTACCCGGAGAAAACCTCTCGGTGCAGAGTAGAGAACCAACAAACTCAACCCACGTATGACGCCGAGTCCGGGAATCGAACCCGCGCCACATTGGTGGGAGGTGAGTGCTCTCACCACTGCGCCTTCCCTGCACCCCCTGAGAAAGTTGATCACTACTAGAGACAATAGATCATTGCTAGGGACAGTCGATCATTGCCAGGGAGAGTTGATCACTTCTAGGGACAGTCGATCATTGCTAGGGACAGTCGATCACTAGTAGGGACAGAAGATCGTTGCTAGGGATAATTGATCATTGCTAGGGACAGTAAATCACTAGTAGGGACAATAGATCATTGCTAGGGACATTCGATCATTGCTAGGGACAACTGATCATTACTAGGGACAGTCGATCACTACTAGGGACAGTAGATCATTGGTAGGGACAGTCGATCACTACTTGGGATAATAGCCCATTGCTAGGGACAGTAGATCATTGCCAGGGACACTTCATCATTGCTGGGACAGTCGATCATTGCTAGGGACATTCGATCATTGCTAGGGACGATTTATCATTGCTAGGGACAGTAGATCACTACTAGGGACAATAGATCATTGCGAGGGACAGTCGATCATTGCCAGGGAAATTCGATCATTGCTGGGACAGTCGATCATTGCTAGGGACAGTCGATCACTACTAGGGACAATAGATCATTGCTAGGGACAGTCGATCACTACTGGGGATAGTCGATCATTGCCAGGGACAGTCGATCATTGCCAGGGACATTCGATCACTGCTAGGGACGATTTATCATTGCTAGGGACAGTAGATCACTACTAGGGACAATAGATCATTGCAAGGGACAGTCGATCATTGCCAGGGAAATTCGATCATTTCTGGGACAGTCGATCATTGCTAGGGACAGTCAATCACTACTAGGGACAATAGATCATTCCTAGGGACAGTAGATCATTGCCAGGGACAGTTGATCATAGCTGGGACAGTTGATCATTGCTAGGGACAGTCGATCACTACTAGGGACAATAGATCATTGCTAGGGACAATAGATCATTGCCAGGGACAATAGATCATTGCTAGGGACAATAGATCATTGCCAGGGACAGTTGATCATTACTAGGGACAGTCGATCATTGCTAGGGACAGTCGATCACTACTGGGGATAGTCGATCATTGCCAGGGACAGTCGATCATTGCCAGGGACATTCGATCATTGCTAGGGATGATTGATCATTGCTAGGGACGGTCGATCACTACTAGGGACAATAGATCATTGCGAGGGACAGTCGATCATTGCCAGGGAAATTTGATCATTGCCAGGGATGATTGATCATTGCTAGGGACAGTCGATCACTACTAGGGACAAAAGATCATTGCTAGGGACATTCGATCATTGCTACGGTTGATCCCCATCAGGAGCCATAATTACGTACATTACGTACTTACCCAGATCCAAGGTTGCAATGACGAGGTGGGGAGACTGGCACTAGAAAAACATTGACTTTAATGGCGGCGGAAGTTGGCGAAAGCTGGTGGTAAAACGACATATTTTGCTTTCATAGCTTTACAACGAATTTTGACAGCATTCAGCTTTGGTCGACCTAAATCCATGTTTGAAATGGCGGAGAAGTTTAAAACGCGAGGAGATCAAGAGGAACGCGATCTGAAAAGATTTTTAAAATTTCTGTCCTTCAAGGTAAAGATTCGCCTCCGTATAAATTTAAAAAAATTCGGGGAATCTAAGTGCGTTGTACTGTTTTCTCGTTCTTATGTGGCATTCGTCATTCCGCATACCAAATGCCCAAGCGTGGATATCAGTAAAACTACAAAAATTCTTACTTTAAGCTTATGTAACCAGTAAGTGTTTAGCTAGTTCAAATGTTTTGTTTTTAAGCTTATGTCATCGCAATGTTAATATTATCGAGTTTATGTATGCGTTCTTTTAGGCTGTACAAGTCATTGTTCAGTCCCGTCTTGGTGAGAAGATTCATACAAAGTCGAAGCCTAATTCTATGGGTCAAGACTGGGTAAGACATATCACTTCAAAGTCAACAATATCCATTAGCCATTAGTCAAAATTTGAATGAGCAACATAAAACATATTCTGTATTAACTTAACATGTTTTCATCAGGCCTTAGTTGTTTAAAAGGTGGATAACGCTATCCACCAGATAAATCACTATCCAGCAGATAAACACTAGCAAAACCAATTGAGTTATCCAGTGGATATTCATTTATCCAATGGATAGTATTATCCACCTTCTGATCAACCAAGACCAGGGAGCCAGGGGCTGGAGACAGCAGGATGGGGAGGAAGCATGGCAGAGGTTAGTGAGATATCCAGCAGATAGTGCTATCCATCATTTGAGCAACTTCAGCCAAAACTATCAACATGTCCTCCTCTCCAAATTTATCTGATATACACAATTGCTAATTTGCTCTGAATTGTGTATATCAGATAAATTCAGACACTGTGTCCCAGGACTTGTGGTAGCAGAGAAAGCCTCGCGCGCACTAAGAAAGCCATTATAAACTTTGAATGTTCATATATTCAGATTCTTCATTTTATTACGTTTTCGATGATATATAATTTGCTGGAGTTTTACCGAAAATAATGCGCTTACGATAGTTTTCCTGGAAGGCTCTCCAAAAGGTTAGCAGTAACCTTAATGTTGTTTTTATCCAAGTGATAATTACCGGGAACAATTAGACCCGTAGCCCGCAAGGGCCCATGAGGTGAAACCGAATGGGCTATTGACCCATGGCCCTTGAGGGCGAAGGGTCTAATTGTTTTAGTATCACCCAACTAGTCGGACAGAAAAGGCAATGATAAAGTTAGCAAATGCAAGTTGAAGAAATATTTATTTGGGAAGAAAAGCGTCAAGCTTTTTGCTACTCAAGGGCTTTTACTAATAGTCCTTTAGTAGCATAGTCAATCAAAATGCAGGATTTGCATTAGTCCACTAGTTGGGTGATACTAAATAAATATAGTATATTTATCAAATTAATAGTGTTTATATTGTCCCTGAGCAGTGGTGTAGTGGTCAAGTGGTTAGATGACGAGTTAAATTAATCAACATTCCCAGGTTCGAATCCTATGGCCATACACTTGGGTTGTCTTTTCAAACAAATATGACCATTCCCCACAAGTCCTGGCACACAGTGTCCTAAATTAACGATAATAGTCAATTCAAAGCAAATTAGCAATCATGTATATCTGATAAATCAGGGTGGAGGATGGGTTAGCACTATATAATCTTGCATTAAGAGCAGGACTGGAATCTGGAACACTATCCAATGGATAAGCCATAGCAAACCAATTGCACTAGAGCAAATGAGTCTCGTAAAACCCAAACCAAAGTGATTACACCTAGCCAATCAAAAAGGACAGAGACAATCCAGTAAACCAATCAAAACTTGAAGTAATTACACATAGCTGACTTAAAGCGCAGGAAAATGTGCATGTGCGAGCCACGGCTGGTTTTGGTTTCACTTCTGATTGGTTAAAAAAGTGGCGCGAGAAGAAGAGTGAAGAAATGCAAAACCAAATTAATTCACTAATTACTTTTGCCACTCAATTGAAAACCACTCTATCCAATGGATAGTTATTTATATGATGGATAGCATTATCCCCCTTTTGAACAACTGGGATCTAGGAAATTGTGTGTTCAACTACCAGTCTGCTTTGATCTTGTAAATTGACGAATGATGTGATAAGTTTCTAAAGAAACTGTGGTGTGGTGTTTGTAAGGAGTAAAATGAGTTGATAAACTTTAAGGTTAACTTACTATGGTAATCGTAAGGAAGATTTGTTAGCATTAGCTCTTTGTCAGAGTGAATGCTCATATAAATAACCAACTGGTAATTGCCTCATCCTAGTTGTGTCTTAAAAGTTCATTGTGTTTATTTCTACAATCTGTCCCTTTGTCCTGACACAGTTACTTTTACGTTTTTCCGGCCTATGAGTTGTTGCATACAAGTCTACTTTCAGAGTGTTCCATACATTAAATTTTCTTCCTTAATCCACTGCAAGGACCTCTCAGTGTTGGAACACCATTGACAATACCATGCAATAGTCTTAGGCCTTCAATAATAATTAATGCCCACTAGTAGGCAACCTAAGCTTCCTCAAATTTATCTTTTCAGTTCAATCTTGCTATAAATGATCATCCAGATGTTGCTGCTGAAGCAAAGAAAGTCACAAGTGGAAGGCTTCCTTCCAAGGAAAGTCCATTGTGTGTTGAGATATCTCTGAAAACCAGTGAGGTAAGACACTGAGTAAGATTACATAGTTACCGGTGTCTTTATGAGATCTGATTAAAATCAACCTGGTAATAATAATTATTATTATAATTCTCCTTTAATGCTTCAATTTTGGAAAAATGCAGTGGGTGAAGGCGGCTTAATTAACTTATGCAGAACATGAATTTGGCAATCTGAAAGCCAAAAACTCTTGTTATGCTTTCTAATTAAGCCACATGATTCACTTTTAAGCTGGTGAGTAAATGACGTCACTTTCTCCTTGATCCAGATCACTGAAAAATTATCGGTGGGAACTGTAACAAGTAATGGCAGACCATTAAATGAAAAAGTGGAGTTAAAATAAACAGTCCTCCTCTTGAAATTACTACAAGAAATATTGTCTGTTGAAAACTACGGGAGAATAATGCCCTACAATTCAGTCACAATTAGCCAATCAGAGCACGCGTTATATCGGCTACAAACACAAGCCATATAATAATATTAAGTACCACTCTTTTGGGTGAAGAAGTAACTTGATTAAGTCAAGATGGCCAGAACTAAACTGAGATAGGACCAAGTTGCCATGATATGTGACATTATCTATTCCATAGAAAATTGAGAATATTAGATGATATTGTATTATTCTTTGATTTTGGTTTTATGGTGGCCTTTGATTTTTGTTTTATGGTAGGGTGAATCCATGGTGCTAGAGACATGGTGCCTTGGCATAAATGACCGTGTTGATTTAAATGCAAAAGTGACATACGCAGTTTACAACAGAATCGGAATGCTACTCAAATCTCTTGTGTCAGTCACAAGAGTGACACCAGCCTATCAGCTGTCACGAAAGCAGGGGACAGACTTCATGATGTGCTACAAGTGAGTTGAAATCTGTGATTTAATTTTTAAATTAATAATTATTTTATGAATGTTGCTGAAATTGAAAGTTTAAAGTGTACCAAACTTCAAACTGTTTTCCATGGCTGAGATAAAAATTAATGTCTTCTTTTGTTACAAGTTACATGTTTTTAGGTTGTGTTCTATCGGGATCAACCATTTCAACCCCAACAGGTTTACATTGAAGTGGGTGAGGTTTCCCAATAGAATACTTTTCGGACTCATGGGAATAGGCATTACCAGACTTCGCTGCATTGACAACTTGAGGGAAAACAACATGACTGGAGCCCACGGCCAACTTTGAAAGGCCCTCGTAGACAACAGCGGTCGCTTCCCATGCTTTTTCAACTGTGTCAACCTTAGTTTGCTGGTGGTTGAAAAAGTTGATCAATCAAACCAAGGTTTTTTTTTCCCAATAGAACCAACCTAAATTGGTTGATCTCAATAGAACCTGGAGGGCCCTAGTGTTCATGGGGGGATTTCTCTGTTTATATTGCACTGTAAAACTGGTCTGAACCATTTGACCTCTGACCAAGCTACTGAAATCCATGGGTCTATTCCTAAGCTGTCCCCACTAATAAAATTGTGTTGCGATGTAAATATTCTTTTAAACCCATGCATTCTTCCCACAAGCCTGACCACTGCTTAAATGACTCCCAATAATTTATGTCAAGGTCATGTAACTAGACTAAGTGCTGTCCATTGATATCACTATTTCAAGGAGAATACGCAAAATAGATTTGAATGGCTGGTACTGACAAAGATGTAATGACATATTAACTTAAGATGCATTTTGCAGGTTAAGGGCTCTTTAAGACCTCTAACCCTTTGGACTCTTAAAATGAACATGTCAGATAGTCTGCAACAAGAGCCCTAACAAGATAAGGTTGAATTACTACAGTAACTTTGTTTAAGGACGTTCGCGCCCAGAATGTTCCCACATACAGATTTTTTTAAAAATTGCCACGCAGAAAGGTAATGATCTACTTTTGCCGAAAAGGCAAAAAAAATGGGGGGTCACCGAGCTCGTTTTCAAGATTATGAGGTGCACTTTTAAAAGATTGCGTTACTTTAAGATGATCTTAGCTTACAACTATCAGCAATAAAAAAGCTACATTAGTGAAATTTAGATCAGGTAAATGTACTCAATTCAACATAACTAATATAACTAAATTAACCTTTGCAGCTAATGTCTTTTTCTCATGTGAAATAGACTGTGAAAAACGATACATATTAGTCTAAGAAAGAAAACTTCGGGTGCATGAGAACAAAATATTTGTAACTTCTCACGCACAGACTTTTTTGTTTTTTGTTAAAATGGACAAAATCAGAAAAGGAAATGATCTACGGAAAGAAAAATAGGGGTCACTGAGCATTCAAGAGAGTAAAATCGCTGTGAAGTTCTCAAAGCGATGGTATATTTGCACTCTCACGTCATTGCATGACATTTCCCAGAAGACCTGGGTCCATAGCTATCCCATGATGCCACACACTTTCACGTTTCATTCAATGTTTGTGCCTTTAGCATCGTGTTTACCTTCGTGGTCTGCGATGCATGATGTGTGCGTGACATGCGCGAAGAAATGAGCAGTAGCAATGGGCGCGAACGTCCTTAAATTTTGGTTATTGCAATGATTTTGTAACAATATTATTGTATGAATTTTCAGGGTATATTTTGGAGAAGTTAGATTTCAAGAGTTGGGAGAAGGCAAGTAAATAAAATACATGTACAAAACCATTGATTGGTCTTTCCCTTTAGAGCCCCACATCTTTGCAAGGTTTTAAGCGTGAATGTAGCTTCATCTGTGTTGTGAAGATTACCAGTAATTTATCTTTTTATGAGGTGTTAATTTAAACATGCTCACTCGAGAAAGCCAAACATGATAGCATTTGTCTTTCGCTATATACTTCGTTTACTGGTGATAGTTTACTCTAGAATCATTTGCAAAGTTAGTGATTCCAACACACTATCCTGAGCATGCGAGAGAATGAAAATTCAGATATCCTAGACAGTGAAGACTGCTGGCTGGAACATGGCATCAAAGATTCATTAACATCGGGGTTCTGAGTTAAACCAGGAAGGGGTAGAAAGTGGGGAAATACTGTACCTTGTGTCACATGTGTGGGATCATACGTTGAAGTCATTTGCTAGTTCTATTTCTGCTTCTGTTGCTCCAGAGTCAACTGCTTAAGTCTGCAGTGACAGGTTATAGCTTTTATGCAACTTTGCTTTCTCAAGTGTAGGTCTCAGTGATAGTGATCATTGCAGTTATGATTCAGAAGCAACTTTAATTCACTCCTCAGCCATCCCAGGCCACTCCCACTTGACAAATAAAATCTTCTGGCATTAGACAGAGTAAAATCTGCACTTTGTATTCTTGGTAGCTCAGATGATAGAGCAAGTGCAACACAGATGCACACACATGGGCTCGAGTCCCATTCAAGACTGGATTTTTTTGGGTTTCTTTTGCAACTTCTCCAAGTTGCTTCATATAAACTGTGATGATCACAGTTCAAATAATTATGTGAACAATTTGATTAGCTATTACATATGTGATTATTGAAAATTCTCTGTGCTGATTGGTTGCAAAGTGGCTGCAAGCGGTTTTGTCTAGGTGACAGATGGAGGGCGTAAACTGCAGCACAGGTTAGGGTTGCAGGTCATTGTTTCACCAAAACCCAAACTTTTAATAATCATGCTAACTTTAGGCCTAAACACTTTCCTTTAGATAATGTCTAAGCCTAAGGTTAGCATTTTTGTGAAGGGTTTGATTGTTTCAGTTTTGACAAAACAATGACCTGCAACTCTGATCTGCAACCTGCAACCTGCAACCTGCAGTTCTGCACTTTACATCCTCCGGGTGACAGATGAAGAAATTAATTGTTTTAAAGAAAGTGCATATTTTTCAAATAATCACCTATGTAATTATACTACAACCAATGATTATCATATGGCCCGTACGGCCCCGCACTCACTTTAATTGTGAAACTGTTGGGAAAATCCCTGCACAAGGGCTGTACGCATTAGCACGAGCAGGGCCGGAAATTGCCTTACAGCCCTGCTAGGAACACATACTGTTCTGTGGAATGATTTTAGAGGATTTCATCGTTTTTAAACATCCAAGTCATTTACAGCCAGAAAAGCAACGTCACGGCAAACAACATTTGTTACTTATTTTGTCCAAAGCTTCATCCTCTGAGTGCTCATGAATAGTGTAAAGCGCCCATATGATACATGTAAAATGCTTATTGACTAAGTTTAGGTCGGGCCAGACAGGAAAATATTTGGCCTTGGTCATGGCGCACAGACCTCTCTGCGCTTGGTCCAGATGCCATGACCTCGGGCCAAATATTTTCCTGTCCGGCATTCCCACTCAGTCAATAAGTACATCGCTTTTGGCGAATAATGTTGTTTCTATCATTTCTCAATCTGTGTCAGTTGTTCTGTGTCAAATGTATTTGAAGGCTTGCAAGTCTTTGTTGCCGTTGCCACCGTTGCCGCCACCTCCCTTGAAAATAAAACATTTATTAACCTTATGTGGTCAAGCTTAAAACAGGATCTGTTTATAGTAATTTGATTTTCTGTGTAGGTTTTCAGAGTTTAAGAGTTGGTTCGATTGGTACGCCTGTAGGATCCATTACATTGTCTGCAGCATACAGAACAAAACTGACTTTACCAGAAAGGTTGGTAAATCCATGTTGACTTGTAGTTTCATACCAGTTTATTATTATTTTTTTGTTGATGTCCTTCCTCTGGTTTTTATTTGGTGATAAATTAAACGGGAATCAATTTAGTTGAAATCATTTTAATGCAATTTTGACTTGTATTTTTAGTGTGTCTCAGAATCAATGTGCATAGATCTAATTATCTTCATTTCTTACTGTACCTATTTGAGACCTCAACTGGTAAAGCAGAGCCATCACTTGAAGTCTGAGCCGGCAGGTGTGTCATGTGATCAACTGGATGGTGTTTTGCAGTGTATGCCAGGTGCCTTTGACTTAACAGCTGAAGCAAGGTATGTTTCTAAGTTTGTATTCTATTGGGATAATTTGCTTTCAGTTGGTTATATTTTTTCATGTTCTAGTGTATGGTTGATTTGGATGACAATAATGTTTCAACCAGCTTTGAAATTAGGTGAGATAGTTAAAAAAGATGGTTTGCATTAATTCTTGTATGATGTTTTCATGGGTTTTTCAAACTGGTAATGCTCTCTATTCAGGGATTGTTATGGGCAATCAAAAATGGTCGGAAAAAGTGTTTTTAGACTACATGTAGTAGTAGTCTGCTGGAAAACTCAAAGCACTCCTGTTTAAATGGGTAATGTAGTCAAATACAACACAGTCTAAGTGAAGAATCCACCGTCCATTAAATAGCCTCATTGTGTTCAAGCGTTATTCTCCTTATTCCAAACTGGCCACCATACACCTTATTCCAAAATGGCCGCCATTTTAGTATTCTTTTGTTTCCATGCAAATTGGCCCTTATGGCCTCGTTCAAGGTTAAATATTCTTTTGAATTTTACGTATGAAAGTGAGGCCATAAGGGCCATTTTGCATGGAAACAAAAGAATACTAAAATGGTGGCCATTTTGGAATAAGGTGTATTTTAGTATTCTTTTGTTTGCTTGCAAATTAGCTCATGTTACCTCATTCAAAATTGATTGAAATTCAATTCATTGAATTCTCAGCGTAAGAACGAGGCAACAACGTCGACTGATCAAGACTAGAAGTCCCTTCTCTGATCCAATAGTTCTCTGTAGACTTGAAACAGCATTTTTGTAGAGTAAATTTTAGGGTTAGGAGGCACTTTTGGTGGTGTTTATTTATCTGTAGCACAGTGACATTTACATGCACTGACCTGTGACCCATGATCTGTGTTCTTTAGACCCACCGCCAAAAAACCGGGGTGAGGAACTACGTCCTTAGACTATGAAGAGTTTTTTTGAACACGCCACTAACTTAAGTTTCTTTTTCTGGCCCCAGTTGTTCAAAGGATGGATAGCGCTATCCGCCGGATAAATCACTATCCACTAGATAACTCAATCAGTTTTGCTAGTGTTTATCCGCTGGATAGTGATTTATCCTGTGGATAACGCTATCCATCGTTTGAACAACTGGGGTCAGGACTCCAAATGCACAGGGAGTGGGATTTGAAATTCTCCACACTGGGCACACTCAGAGTGGTACTTAAATTTATTCAGTCAGCACATTTCTTTTAATATTTGCTGGGAAATAACTCACATCAGCCTTCACTTTTATTTTTTCGCAAAATAACGTTGACCAAATTTCGTGATAACACCGAAGCTGGCGTGGTAACTAAAGTGTTCCCACACCAGCGAATTTCCCCGCATTCCGGCAGCGCGGAAATTGGGGCGAGAAGTGAATGGGATATTTAGAA
>NC_090890.1:24090003-24140003 GCF_036669925.1 Montipora capricornis | reverse complement strand
CGTCAGCCCATTTTTTTTCAAATTTATATCAGGCTATATCAAAATGTCATTTACACAGCTGGAAAATCATTCTCAGTTGTTATGTGGCCGTGATTTTGCAAATGAAAGACTCTTGCTCTGCCAATGTGACGTTTAGAGCTCATAATTAACAAAATTGAACAAAATTACCTAAAATAGCGTGACCTAGCCCCTTTAAGACGTCTTTGAATTTTAACCTTAGTTTTAAGCTACACTCATAATAGAGCGTTTTCATGTGACGTCACGGCGGCCATGTTGGTGTTCCAAAACAAAGAAATGGCGACCATGATGGTGTACCAAACTAATCCTCCGGGAATTGATCTCTATTTTTATGCAAATACTTTCCTTTGTTTCAGTAATCCAATATGGCTGCTGGTCACGTGTGTGAAAACGCTCAATAGGCTTGTTTCGAATTTTACGGCAACAAAAGAACAGTGTCGAGGTTCAGGGGAATAATTTGCATTTATTTTTCGTTTGTTTTGGGCAAAACAAAAACTAATTATTTAGTTTGTTCTTTTGTTGCAGACACAATTCGAAACTAGTCTAATTCTTCAAACCTGAATAGTATGTGTGATTGCCAATCTGGTTGCAATATGAACCCGAAGATTCGCCAGTATTGCAATTCACCTCCTAATGGCTTTCTGTTTGTAGTTTACGTACTCTTTACAGTTTTTTCGTTGTCTCGACAGCCCATGTTTACAAACTTGTCCTCAACTCCGCCGTTTGCTTCGCTATTGCGGCACGAAAATGACAAACCAATCGACTTACCCTCAGATGACAATCGGTTGAATCCGCCCTCTACACTCAACAGAAGGGTACGTCATTGATTCGCGTGTTGCGTTTTTGAAAATGTTTGCGTTCTTGTGTTTGAATATCTTCGCGGCGCTTATCCCGACTGCTGGATACCCAGCCACTTAAAGCCCAAGCAAACGTCTTCCACTTTTGCTCCAACCGTCGTTCGATTTTGTTACACTATAATAAAGAAGCCGTTAGTCACCTCTTCAGCTGTGGTGAGACAACATAAACTTTCATTTGACGTTCGTTTAAAATTTCTCTTTATCGCAAATGTTGGATGAAGTTGAAATCGTTTGCCATCCTCTTTTGTCATTGTTAAGTTTGAACGGAACAGATTTTGAACCGTTTTCCTGTCGCTTATTTACGTTCTATTGAATGACAAACTTATCTATTGTATCCTGACGTCGCCCAGCGGTAACAATGGTGGCAGGGTACTCTGCAGTTCCGTAATTGCGCGCTTTCCTGGGAGCAGGGCTAGCTGGCGCAGTGGTGAGAGTACTCGCCTCCCACCAATGTGACCCTGGCTCGATTCCCAGACTCGGCGTCATACGTGGGTTGAGTTGTTGGTTCTCTACTCTGCTCCAAGAGGGTTTTCTCCAAGTACTTCGGTTGGTGGTTGTAGTGGTAGTTGTCGTGGTGGTAATGGTAATGGTAGTGGTAGTGGTAGTGGTAGTAGTGGTGGTGGTATAGTGGTAGTGGTGGTGGAAGTAGTGAATTTTCTCGTTCCAGTCTTAAGTCACCAAGCTGCGCAATCGAACTGCAGGCTTTCCGGCGACATTTATACTTTCATATTTTTTTTTACCTTTTAAAGGACAGCTCATCAGATACAACAGAGAGAAGACCGCCAACATCTCAGGCAGTTCTACAAGCCCCCAGTCAGCAAGGGTGGGATGATGACTTTGTTATGGTTGAATTGGTAAGTGGTTTGTCCAGCTCTCTGACTCACAAGCGAAGAATTCTGGAAGAATCAAACTTCTTGAAAATTAGCAACTGGTACGATCATGATTAAGAACTGGTTGACTATTTCAAGGATCAAAAGCTATGGAGTGTCATTGCCACTTCGACGGTTCGTTTGCAAAAAATACTTCATGGGAGGAAATGCATCAAATTCTTCATGTCCACACGGGGACAACTATTATTTCCCGTGCAAGGAACCTTTTCCATGTTTGTTACGAATTTCGCCCTTGAATTTCGCTGTTCGTTAGCGGTTCCCAGGCCTCTTTGCGTGGAACCTTTTTTGTGTAGCTTCTAGAACAGTTAACGATGCTCTATTTTGGAGTTCGGGAATCTCTTATAATTTCTCTCCCTTTTCCACATCACGATAAGATCCGCATCGGTGCAGTGGTGATAGCACTCGTCTTTCACCAGTGTGTCCCAGATTGAAACACAGGACGCAGCGTCATATGTGGGTTGAGTTTGTTGATTTTACTCTGCTCTAAAAGGACTCTCTCTTCGTCTTCTCCGGTTTCCCTTCTCTTTAAAAAAAAAACAACGTTACTGCACAGGCGACTTTAGGACATTCCTGTACACGACTCTCTTTCCTGACCGTTTTCCCCTTCCCTTCCAATCAATGTTGACCTCAATTATTAAGCATGAACGTTTGGACGTTCAAGATTGAACGTTGGGGAACGTGGTGGAATTAATAGCGCATTATCACATGCAAAATACTTTGTTTTAGATATTTTCTCGAAAATGGCGTGCGTTTCCCAGTTAATTTGTTTTGAATTGTAGTTACAAACAAAAAAGGGTTGTGCCGGCGATATTTACTCAAACCGAAATGGAATCAAATGAAGGGACGTTCTTCTTTTGATGGTGACTTGGAGATACTCGGAAAAAAAATCCTTGAATTAATTATATCATGCATTAACAAGCTGGTTGCTAAAAATTTTGTATGGACATTTCCTAGAAACCGGCCTTTGCATCGAATTCAGGGACTTCCACTGGGGATCTTGGTAGCTTTTTTCGAGAGTGTCAAACGGCTCCTCCTCTGAGCCTTTTCCAGGATACTGAAATAGCAGCCGTGGATAACATCATGGTATAGAGATTGCTCTTACAACATGTAATTTTTTTTTTCAGTTCAATATGAATTCGCGCACGGGCCAATAATCAAACTGGAAAAAAGGTGGCTCGAAAAAACGGGGGGATATTTTCCATATATTGTATCACTTGGCAGTTGAATCAAGTGGGAGAGCATACCATAAACCAAAGCGTGCCGTGTTGTGTTGTAGAATACGGCCGGCCACGCGTATTTGAAAAGGTGTGATACAGCTGTACTACGTAGACTGTACTGTAGTTTATTGAGCTAAGCTGTAATCAGTTGGAAGCGCCGTAAACTCGAAATCCACATCCAAACAATTTTTTTAAAGTTTTCAAATATGGAAGAACTTTGTCCTTCTTTTAAGTCAGTTACAATTGTGATAAAATTCCACTTACGGAAATTGTTCATTTGGGTAACTCGTCGTTGAATTGAAGCATTTTTTAAGTAGTCGAAGTGGATTTAAACTGCAAGAATATTCTGCTTTTGTTCTTGTCTCTGCTGTACAAAGCCGTATCTCGTCAGTTCACAGACAAAGGCGTTTTCGTTAAGTAGTCACTGTTCAACACGCGTAGCTATATAAAATTGTTACAAAAAGTCTGCTCATGCAGTAATTTGTTGTGGCAATTTCTGTGACAATTTTTGTGGCAGTCCAATTTGAATCATTGAAAGACTGCCACCAGAACAAAATTGATGACGTTTTCCTTTTTTTCGCCAGGAGCACTTGGATGGAGAACTTTGTGGTTTCCGACGGAACGCTTCCAAATTTGATGAACTCTTAGCAGATCTACAACAGACGTGATCCACGTCTACCTGTATAATTTATTTCCGGATTTGTGCTCGTCCCTAACAAATACCCAAACGCTACTCAGTGCAAAGTGAATCCTGAGCCCGCCTGGCTTGCATGACGCAAACAGTGCACGGTCGCTATAACCTGCGGTTGAATCGGCTTAATCGTGGAGTTAATTTTAACCGCAGGTCACCTTCTTTTAAGAAAATTTAATTTACCCTCGGTCAGCCCTAACCTAGTCTAGAACAACTGGGCCCAGGCAATAATTGATTCACCAGGAAATGGGCGAAGAAGATTAAAATTAGCATCGCATGGGGAGTTATTTGTTGTGTGGCTTTTTTTTAAATGCCATTTTGTACAGAGACCGTTTTACTGTTCTAAATTCATGTAATATGCTACTGAACGAATTCTTTTGTCTTTAAATGCAAATATAGTTCTCAATCTAGTCCATTGCCATCACTCTACCTGTAATTTCCCTTTGACTGTATTGAATGTAATAAAAAATAATAAATGTTAACAGAATAAATAATTGTATGATCCAGAATTATGTAAACAAAGTTTCGTTTTGTATTCGGCCACACAGCTAGAGCTCGGTTCATTGTGACAGTTTTTGGACGTGAATTCTCCTTTATGATCGTTTTCCAAAAGCGCTATTTCGAAATAAAAAATTTAAAAAAGAAGAGGGAACAACTTGAATATGGGACACGCGTTTCTATTTTTAAAAATCTAAAATGAAAATAATTAATCCAGGAGTGTTGCAGAGCGCAGGTGGAAAATGTCGTGATTTGAAAAATAAGGCAACCAATAACTCTTTCATCATCCTTTTTTAGTTAGGAAAATCGTGACTGGATCCAAGGAAACTTTAATCGATAAACTATAAAAGAACTATCTATCGAGTATCTATTCTTGCGTATTCTCTGTCGATAGTGATCCTATGGTTACCATGCCAACCGTAACCCAGATAAAAGCAGAAGTTGTCATTTGTTTGTCACTTGTGCGCAGGTGGTTTCTTAGCGATATACTTACAATAGATTATATATTTTCGACCATCTCACACGTGTGGGTCTGATATCTTTACGAGGACCTTTCTTAATTGTTGCATTTTATTTTTACTGTCATTTTCAGGGCTCAAGGATAATCTGCTCATGCGTAAAGGGTTCTTTGGGAATAAAAGGAATCGAGATTTGTTTTCGAATTCTCTTTACCGCACCTCGAAGACAAATATTCGCGTTTCTCCGACCCAAATATATTAAAGCAAACCTATCGCGCATAATTATCATCGTATCGCGGCTATGGGAAGGACCCTTAAAGTTTCGAGAAAACTATCTGGCTTATCTTTTGCTGTGTATTTAGTGTGACAGAATATGTTGCACAAACACATCATTAGTTTTTGTCAACAAGGCCTTCGCAGAGCTTAAGAGGAAAAAAAGCCACGATACAACTGAAATCGCTTTTGTCAATTTTCAATAACGGGATTTTATCATTGATAGCGCATTCGGGCCATATCCTTGCCAATATCCTGGTATCAATTTCTGCGAGCGTCTAGGCAAGGACAGTTTACATTATCCATGACGAAAATAATTCTTGGATATGGAACCTTGCAGCCAAGAAACGGAGAAAGACACAAGCCACAGCAATAATGCCGAAAAGGAAGACGATTCTGAACCTGTAGTCCACGAAAATGAATTTGAGAAGTGTTTGCGTAAAGGCAGACGAGACGCCTGCCCAGATATTCACTGCAAATGCGTTGATCCTGAACATAGCAAAGAGTGCTTATTTCACAAAGGAGTTGTGGACAGTAATTCGACAAAGGAAAGCGTGAAGGAAAATACGTGAACTTTGAAATGCACCTTTCGCCGAGCTCCGCTTATTTTGCTTTCTTCGACGTTTTCTTTACATACCACATTTTTGTTTTTAGTGGGTCGAATGACATCGCACTGGCCGATGACTAAACAAGATGAAGCGGAATTTTCATAGACATGGCGTTTCCAACCCTCACTTCAAGGAAAAACCGGCACATTTTAATTAAAAAAAACTTAAAGAAGTGAAGTTTGTTATTTGCCTGTCGAACGCTGGAAAAGGAACTTTAATAAGCGCCAACGAAGCACAATGCTCTAGCCCGTGGAGAAACTTTTTATTTCGTGTTTTTATTCCTCTTTGAGCAGGTGAAAAAAGTCATGAAGGTGTCTTGACATCCATGGTTATGCAATTCTGAATCAAACCTTTCGCCAGTGTCCTGTAGTGTAATTTAATAACCAGAAATCAGACGGCCTTGAAGTTCAAAGCTTTAAAGAGACATGTTCTATAGGCAGTTGTAATTTTTATGCCTAAAAACTGTAGTGGTTTGCAAGGCTTTCCTTTGTACGGTTTTGTACTCGACCTTCCTTAGCTTGGCTTCCACGCAGAAATAATTATCTTTAGATCAAGTTCTCGTGCATTGTTTTGCATTACTTTTAAAAAAGAGTAAACCAAATTTGTTTATATTCATGTAATAAACCACCAGTGTTTTGTACGCAAAGCTTATCATATAAACAAGAATGCCTTTACGTTTGCTTGCACATAAACAGAATTTTAAATTATGTGAAAAAATGGGTTATTGATTTAGCGATCAAGAGATAACTCGCATTTTTGACAAACGTACCATAAACGCTATCTACAGGAATATAGGATCATAAAACCTAGGTACTCGAACTTCTGTATGGATCCCAATTTTTTGCAATATCTGTATGTGTACTTAAAATGATAAAAGAAGGAAATCGACTGTTCTGCAAATAATTTTAAACTACTTATTGTGATTCTTTCCACTTCAGAGGCATTTTCTATGCTTTCCTTTTCTCCAAAGAGATCCATACACATTTCATGACTTGTACGAAATTTCTAGTCATGGCATTTTTTCCAATAACATTTCAGTTTGTTTTCCCAAAATCTGGTTTTGCGCCCCCCTCATCATTTTATTGTCGGCGGCGTGGAAGGCTGACTTGCCTTTTACACCAAATGTTGGGGACATGTAAATTCAAGTCGTCCATCAGTTGCACCTGTCTCCTCTTCCAAAAAATGTGACCTTCAAATTCAATATATTTTCTAAAAATATATAAATTGTAAAGAAGGAGAAAGAGCTTTTATGTTGGGCTATAAATAAACGGAATTACCGTCGGGGACTGAGCAGGGTTAATTCACGCGCACAGCGATGAACACTTTTCTTTTTTGGAGGATTGGGGGGGTAGGCTCGATTTCCAGCCGTTTTGTGAGTGCGGTTGTCCTCCTCCCTGGGGCAAGGAACGTGGGCTCACAAAACGGCTGGAAATCGAGCCTAGGGGGGGAGGGTGGTGCCGAGGAATATTTATCATTACGTCCAAAGGTGCTAGACATCAAAATATTGCCACTGATATCCAGGCACGTACGAGAAACAGGTACCATAAACAAAACCACCGCACCCTCCATGACAAATGTCCACCAATTTGGATTTGGAAGTCTTTTAAACTTGTGAATAGCCCACCGGACCATACGCGGGAGCTCATGACTAGAAGCGAACAACAACCATATATTCCTGTCACGGCGTTTTCATAAACCGATTTTTTTTATATTGAATTTCCCGCGAATGAGACTCCCGCAGGAGGCGGATGACCAATCACAAGAAACTAACTTGACGTCATGGTGTCACCCAACCGGAACTCCCTTTGTTCTTTGCGAAAAAGGTAGTCTAGAAATAGATCGGACAGCAAAAAATGTCAAAGTGGTATCGGATTGCCATGTGTATTTCGTACTAGGCCCAAAGCTGGTTTTAGGTCTGGGTTAGCTAAATTGAGGGTTTTGGGTTAAGGGTCTTCGGGGTCTTTGTTTTTAAGACACCCGGCGGAGTTATTGAATTTTGCCCGCCGAGATGGGGGAAATCTAATTGTGATAAATCACCGAGCCCAATATTCACTTCTTTTCAGTGTTTTTAAGCCACGGAAATCAAAGATGCCTCTGTTCGCAGATCAATACACGTTTTCCATATATAGTTTCTTCAAGGGCTTTCCATAAGTTGCTCGAGATTTCCCAAAACGTTGCCCTCAATTTCTCAAAAAGTTGCTCCAAAAACAGTCGAAAGTTGCTCCAAAAAAAATTGTTTTTTGTTTCTTTCATCTTTTACTTGGTCTGATGTGTTGTAACTAGCGTCGTGAAATAAATTTGTTCAAATAAAAGTGTTTTGGAGTACTTAGTCTTGCCCCTGCTTCTGCGGCTAGCCTCAACGGATCAGAATTGACCTTCGTCACTCAAATCGGTGGAGTGTCTGTATTTTCTTTAAAAAACCGGTGACCTCGCATCCCCGGCTGCATGGATCTTTTGCCCATGATCTGCCCCAGGAGGAAGGAAATGCTCCTTTTTCACAGGAAATTCACTAATTGTCTACTGGAACATTGTGAAATGTGGAAGCATGGCCAATTTAAGCACTAAAAATTGCTCCGATATCTCAGAACTTGTAGAAAACTATAAATTGCTCAGAAAGCAAAAAGTTGCTCGAAGGAGAGTTAGGGATGAAAACTGAAACTCAAACCTTTACAAAAATGCTAACCATAGGCCTAAAAATTATCTAAAGCGTATTGTTTAGGCCTAAGGTTAGCACTTTTGTAAAGGTTTGTGGTTGTTTCAGCTATTGTACCGTTCACCATGTACCCCCACCCCCTTCACCCCTTGAGCAACTTGTGGAAAGCCCTATTCATGACCTGCTCCCAGTTGGCTCAAGAGAACTGTGCCAAAGGTCTATGCAAAAACCAGAATACGAAACTGGAACCGGAATCAGAAACCGAAACGAGAATCGGAACACAATACTTTGAATGTACAAAATAACAAACCGTCAATTGTCTGCTATTGGTGTTGGCAATGTACCAAGCGAATCTGGAAGTCCCCCTTCTGTCAATTGCCTTGCCGTTAACAATTACCACGGCAGGTTGAAAGTAAAGTGTTATTTATCGGGCGAAGTCGGTCCATATAATTGCAAAACGTTCTCAAGATCTCGAGCACAATCTTAAGCACAAACCCCGGCCATTGATTAACAAGCACGTAAAATCACACCAGCCAATCATAGACTAAATTATAAATTTGTTTCAAGCTTGATGTCATATTTTTGGTTGCTGGCTAATTACGTGGGATGCCAGTGGCAGGCAGCCAACGTCAAAAAATGGGCAGAATTCCGTTTTCATTTCATCACATACCGTGTATATCCAGAGTATGAATGTGATGTCAAAGGTGACCACAGCACCCATGCCCCCCAAACAAGCTGTGTGGGATAAAAACTGAGGATAATCAGCTGACTGACATAGGCATTTCTTTAAAACTAAACACTTCTTTCAAACATTAACTGCAAGACTTGGTTGCTTCACATGATGCACACTTTATTAAACTTCAATTTAACGGTATGATTTCTGGTAACGTGCACGAGCACCAGGTCCCCCGAACTTCTTGGCCTCAGCACGACGAGGGTCAGCCACCAGCAGAGAACGGTCATACTGGATTAGAATGTCACGGATCTCCTTCTTGGAAACCTCATCCACATCTATAAAATAACCAAATAGCTTAATACTATGCATTAAAAAACTCTCAAGACAAAGGCATTGTCAGGGGGAACCACTAGGAAAAAAGGGAGGGGACCGGGAAGCATTTTGCAGTTTTCCTCTCCCCCTCCCCCTTCCCCAACAATGTTGCAAGATTTCAAATAGTGGGATGGAATATGTGACCAAAGTAAAAGGTAATTTAATTATACATGTATACGGTGACATCTGAGCTTTGAAGCTGGTGAACTGTAATTAAGGGTAACAATTTAAATGAACTCATCGGCCTTCAAAAACCCAACATGAACGACGTTACTGGTAACAGCCATTTACACAAAATGCTATTTAAATCTAATGCACATATACCAAGCCTGGTGGAGTTAATTCATTACAGGGCAGCAAACACAGTAGCTGGTTTGAGTCTTACATTAATGCAGAACATCTTTAAACAAATCCTGCAGTTATCCTGCAAATCTTTGCAACCTCTAAATTCATTGGATAGGTATATGACGCTTATTCAGAGTTTGTGCTGGATTTTGTATATAAAATTCAAGGAGTTTTCAAGAACAAGAAATTGAGTTTTCAAGGAATCTTTGTAAGAAGATTTCTATGCCATACATCGTGTCGCAGTGTTTGCTTTGCTGAAAAAGCCTACCTTGATATTCTTTCCCACGTCCTGCGAGTTAAGTGCACGCACAGACATTTTATTTTTTGCATTTAATCTTCCCCAATAGTAAAATTTGGGCTCAATTTTTGAAATGTTTCTTTACCTTTGCATGGTGCAATATCAACAATTTTCATCCAAGCAAAAATTCAAGGAGTTTTCAAGCAGTTTCCCACCAAATCCTTTTCTTCAAGGGCTTTTCAAGCACCCTTGAAGTCCAAATTAAAATTCCAGGGCTTTTCAAGGACTTCAAGGAGTAGCACGAACCCTGCTTATTGCATTTAGGATTAGACTTCATTGTTTCCGTTGTCTCTTTCGTGTGCTTATTGTTTTCTAAACCAGTCAATCTGTCATGAGAGTTGTCGTAAGAGCTGTGTCCTGACCCAAATCCTGCATACCTGTAACCTCCCCTTGCAATGAGTAAGTAGGAAAAAGGAATAAAACAGGCAAGAAGAGGCACTTTTCCCAAGTCTTCCATTATTTTTCTGAACTGATCACATCCCCAGTTTTGCTCACTGTCCCTGCTCGTTCAAGATTACATACATGTATACTTACACTTTTGATAGTAAGCAACTAAGCATTTGGCAATGGCTTGTCGGATAGCTGCAATGCAACAACAAATAAAACAGTGGTACTGCTAACATTTTTAGAAACACAAATAGCAAGAAAACAAATTAAAATAAAATGATGTCTTTGGAGGATGAATAGAGAAAACAATAGATTAAAAAACGATGTAATAACATTTACAGCAATCCGGCTTATTGGCAATGATAAATTCCTATTTTGCTGTTACACAGTAGCTAAGGTACCTAGCAGATGCCTGGTTGAGAGTTGCAAGTGCTTGGAATGCCACATGATCACAGTTTGTATTCTACAGTCAGCCTTCACTATATCCACAAGCCCAGTTTATGCCTTCATTAGGCTGTATATGATAGTGTTCATTTACATCGTGGATAGTGTTTTTCAACAAGAATACCCTAGAACCCCAAGAGTCGCACCACTGCCTTTGTCGGGGGTACAGGTTCTCCAGTTTTTCTCCACGTGCTGGTTTTTAGGGGTTTTTCATGTCAAGCTCTGGTGCATCACTCTTCAATTTATAATAGAGTTGACGTATAAAATGTTCTTGTACCTATTCCAATGCTAAATAAATGGCACAGTGGCTTAGCTTGCCAACACACCCATATAGTTATCAGCTAGCTTGAGTGTCCAGTTGAGTAGTGGAGGCAAAATAAGTAATTACAAGTCATTCAAACAAGTATGAAAATCTTGGTTAACTTCTAGCCCATCCACAGGTCTATCTTGCTTCTCACAAAAACATCCTTACCATATATCCTGGAGACCTGTCCACCGCCCTTCACGCGAACACGAATGTCAACACCTTCGAAACGTTCCTTTCCAAGGAGGAGGATAGGCTCCTGGACCTGAATGACAAAGTGCAGGACATCACCAGTACGTAATCCTAACTTAACACAGCGCCCCTCCCAGGGGATTTGGATAAAAAGGAAACAAGGCTACCGTAAACACCCGCAGATAAGCTGCACCTTGAATTTAGAAATCAAAAGAAATCCACTGTTCATCGAACCCAATTGAAACGGAAAATACTTCAACGTCTTACCCAAAATTTTAGCACATTTATATCATGAACACTGTTCTACCAACTTTGACATATGATTGATCTTTTTCTGGTATTTGTTGACAGGAATTTTTTCATTCAACACAGTATTTCCATAGATTTTTGCATCACAACAAGAACGTGAGCGGAACATTTGTTGCTTAGTAACCAGGCATTAGATCTGACGCAAAGATGGAAAACTGGACACCGGAAGCAGCCCTTTTCAAATGCTCCCACAGATAAGCTGCACCCCTGATTTCCAGCGACAAATTTTGGGAAAAAGGTGTGGCTTATCTGCAGGTGTTTACGGTAATTTGAACTGGGGAACAAGGGAACATAAACAATTTTAGTGATCAAAAATTTGTGAACAAGATTGATAGAAATTTGGGAAACAAGGGAACACAAGCAAATATTTCAAGTGGAACAAAGGAACAAGGTTGTGTGGTTTTATTTTTTAATGTCAAGACTCCTGGCTTTCAAAGATTGCTTGGCTACTAAGTACACTCCTTCTGGTTTTGCACTCTTTACTACAGGTAAGCAATAATTAAAAGGGAAGTAATCCCCACACCCTGGAGAATCACCATTCCCCGACTTGAAACATGGTCAATACCTTGTATCTAAGGGTTGCTGGCTCCACTAAGTGAAGAGGGAATCCATTTATCTTTAAAAGCCCATTTCCACGCTTGCAAAATGCAACAGCGGTTGCTGTTTTCTGAAAGCAAACACCCACAAATTTATCTCAAACAGAGTCTACTTTATTAATTTTATCAATCATACTTGCATTAATCAAAGAGAGATAGCACAATCAGTTCAATCAAGAGTACCACATAGGTTCACCTCAATTAAACATTGGTTTTGGTTGAGGGAAGAACATTTTAAGTGCCAAGAGTAAAACCTTAGGACCAGGTCAAGAACCAACACAAAGGCAGCCCATATCATGCTATCACCTGAAGGAATTGACCTTGGGCGACACCAGTGCAGGGATAGAGCTCTTGCTATTGTGCAATCCCTGCATCACTTAGACTTAGATGCACCTGAACTAAAGAAAAATATCCAGACTGCACCTAATTACTAACATTCTAGACATAAATGGATGTCTTCTCGAAATATTAAAAACTTTATATGTTATATTTTGATTCTACGACTATGAATAAAAACCAGTCAATCAAACTATGGACAGGATGAATAAGGTTACTATCTTATTTCGTTTGTTTGTCAATACATCAAGAAGTCTCCCATTCTAGAGATGGGGACTGGATGCCTTACTTTTCTGACATAATTATTTACATTTTGCTCATTAACATGCACATTCGTTGACAGAAGGCATCATGCTTTTCACAAACTGACTTCAAAAGGTAAAAGAACATATTAAACTTAGTTTAAATCCCCAAGGTCCGAGGTAACAAACACCGAACTCAACTAAGAACTACAACTGTAGGCATAAAAACGAAGACGGAAGGACATTCACTCGCAAGAAAACTAGTCTCCTGAGACCCTGAGCTAGCTGAGGGAACGTCCGCCTCAGATATTCCAAGAAGCATGCGAAAACAACTCCTAACCTAGTTTCAAAGTTAGAGCTGCCACTAAAATCTAATGCACGTGTAAAGTCGGTCTACAAACTATGACCACTCAATCGGTGTCTTTACGCCTACCTTTCTCCCGAAAACTTGGACTGATTGACTCATCTAAAAGAAACGACAGTTTACACACAAAATTAAAAGCTTATTCACGTCTCTAAACGCTAAAAAATCTCTTCATTTTGAAGCCCACTTACGTACCTTTTAGATCGTAACGAAAGTCGAAGCAAGAGGGAGAACTTAAGTGCGCATGCCCATACTAAACATGCAAGCGAGGCCACATGTTGGAAGAAAAGAATTACCTAGGAAAAGGAGTGTGGACTCGGGTTTGTTCGTTTGTGGACGCGTTATAGAGTACTCGGTAGGTCGATCCTCTCCACAATCTCAATGAAATGTCAGTCAGGCAGGTATTTAGAATGAAGAATATTATTAGAGCGAGTTTCAATTGAGTGTCGTAAAACCAAAACCAAGGTAATTACTTTAGCCAATCAAAAAGGACGGAGACAATCCAGTAAACCAATCAAAACTCGAAGTAATTTCACGAAGCCGACACAAAGCGCGGGAAAATGTGCACGCGTGAGCCAAGATTGGTTTTGGTTTCACTTCTGACTGGTTGAAAAAGTGGCGCGAGAACTATGAACCAATCACTGAGTAAAGTGAAAGTAACTATGTAATTAGTCGTATAAAAATAACAACTTTCTTTAATTTTCCAGACATGTTTCGACGGTACATCCGTCATCTTCAGTGTTACATATTTTGAAATCGCCGTTGAATTTAAAGCGCGCGCGATCTTACAAACTTCGTTACATTGCGTTGTCAATATTGCATATTAAATCAAAACAGAACAAAACAAAAATTTTTGAATGAGTGACGCTTAGTTCCTTTCAGGGAGAGAGTCAGGTTAATGTGTTTCACCTGCTGGTTGAGATCGGGCTTTCTCCCATTCCCGATCTCAACCAGTAGGTGAAACACATTAACCTGACTCTCTCCCTTTAAGGAACTAAGCGTCACTCATTTAAAAATTTTTGTTTTGTTCTGTTTTGATACAACCTTAGAAGAAAATGTCGCCATTGTCAGGGTGTCACAAAATTCCTTTTTCTTTAGTTCTTTGTTTCGTTAGTTCATAGTTTATTCCGCTCGTGTTAATTACTTAGTGTTAATTTCGTATCGTAGTCTACCGCAATTAGTACATTAGAAAATAGTTTGTTAGTCTATTTGTTCTTTTAAGTCTCCATTGTGGAGATGCTTTTGTAACTAAGTGTTGATGTGGAGTGCATTGTGATGTAAAAATATAAATGTAAGTAGCGTGTTGTAAAGGCGGGTGGAAAAAGGTTAGTTGACAAGAAGACTGCTAGGAGAAGGAAAGCCGGAGAGAAGCCAATTGAAAGTGGAAAGGTGAAAGTTTAAAGAAAGTGGAAAAGAGAAACACTGCCAAGAGTCATTGGTGGGAGCCGACCGCGAAATTCCCAGACAAAACTCCTTTGTCGGCGGTGGCAAATATATTTGTAGTGGAAGTTTTTGGAGGAAAAGTTCGGCGACGAAAGTGAGAGTCTTGTGGACTGACAGAAGACGTGACTACGTTTCTTGGTTTGCTGGAAGAGGTAGTGGATGGTTGCAGGATTAGCCGGTTGGACTAACAAGAACCTTGAGAAGGCACGAAGGCTGACGAAGAACTGAACTTATTGTCTGTAAATATTAAAGTAAAGTATTTAGTTCATTTTGTATTGTCGTTTAAGTATATATAAGCATTAAGTAAATCTAAGTAAGATTAGTTAATTTAGAGATAGTAACTGTCGTAACTGTCTTATTTTTTAGTTAACTTTTATCTTTAATTAAAGTCGTACGCGTTTACTAAAAATTTATGCTGTGTTGCGGGTTTGTGGGAAGGGGTGTGAAATACGTTGTTTTACCCTTAGTTTTCTCTTATTTTCTTCTCGCTATCTCGCGAGACCCAGGGGATCGCGAACCGTCACACAAGGTAGCTGCAAAAATGGATACACATTCCATTCTTCTTGAATAAGGAACGACAAACTGAAGTCGAATTAGGGGATATAGTTTCCGCTTCTGTGGTCTCTCTGTCATTACCCTTTGGCCTGATGTGAAATCGTTTGGGGGGCATAACTTTGAGTGGAAGTAGATGTGAACGAGCAAAGCTTTGCTTATGGGTGTGCGTTTTGAAGTTTTGGAGATTTTTCTGTTCCGTGCTCAGTGGCGAATCTGTAAATTGAAATGAAGTTTTATGGTCAACACGAGTATGCATTTCAGCATCTTTCCTTCCGACGCTATTCTCGACTGAATAGTTCGGCTAGTTTTTACAAGTTGAACTAACTGAAATGATAACGAAAAAGGGTTGCATTTGGAAAACTTTGGAGAACGTTGCTGAGGTAGATCTTGGGGTATGATATTTTGAACTGCACGGCTGTAAAGCGAATTAAGCTTTGAGTTAAGCCTAGGTAAAAAAATGTGCAATTCATGGCAAACACGGCTCCCATCTGTCTTAAGCTGCAACGGGGCTCCCATACGTGAAAAGATCCAAGGTTGACAGTGAGAAATTGTTGTTTTGAAAGTACTAAAACGATGGGTGATGTAAGATGAATAAATGGAAGCAAAATGTTGGTTGCCTGAGACAAGACTCCGCAGTAGTACGTGACAAGAATTAATCGGCAGGAGAGAGGTATGCCAGGCCCGGTTCAAAGTAACCTCAGATCAGGCGTTCTGTTTTTTCGTGGCGATCCACTGCACTGTCGACCGCAGAAAACCTCTCGCAGTATAACCCAATAAATAGAACGTCTGATTGTAGGTTAAATGCATGGAGCAAAAAGGAAATAAGTCTACTAGGGCATTTCCTGCCTTTTCCATCAATAAAATTCTTTATTTGGGATCATTCTTACATCCACATTTTCACTTTAAATTACTTTGCCTCTTGTTGTCTTCGTGATCTTTAGCTTAAAGGTTAGTTTAGTAGTTAAGTTGCCATTTCGTTGTGTTCTTCTAAGCAAATGCAGATGAGAAAATCATTGCAGGCTTACTCCTTTCATTGAAAACAGTTGCCATCCACATATGTTGCGAGAAAAAAACTGCAAAAAAAAAAAAGTATTACCGTGAGGAAAATATTTACAATGACATTGAAGTGACCAAAAGAAATCATCTGAACAATCAACTCTCACAACAACGTTAAGGTTACAACCTTACATAATTAATACACTTTCTACATAATAAACGTCTTTTCCTAAAGGGATTAGCCGTTGAAACACTAAGCTCCCAGCGGCTCATTGTACTTTGCGAAACGAAATTTTGCACATCTTACACTTAACGCATTAAGTACAAATTCCATTTTGCTTACTACAGATTTTCCATTTCGCAAAGCAAAGATTCTCCATTTCGCTATGTACAGATAGTAGACATTCCCATTTTTCTCAGCATAGATTCTCCATTTCGCAATGCACAGATTTTCCATTTTGTTCCATTTCGTTTCATTCCATTTCCTTTCACAAAGTGCAATAAGCACGTCACCGCGCTGTACGAAACAGACAGGTTCTTCTTTGTTTTTAACTAATACGTTTCTCCACTTTTTCACCAAGGATAGCGTAAAAAAGGTCCCTATCTTTCAGGCGGGGACATTAGGGCCGTTCATACGAGAGAAAATAAGCCGCGGCTTACTCTGGTCGCGGCGTACATAATACGCGAAAGGGACTATTTATACGAGTATAAACTCCCAGGCCAGGATAAGCCGCGGCTTGAGAAAGCCGTGAATGTAGATTTTGTGCCATTTATACGGGGTGTTCGCGTCTTATGTAAGCCGCGGCCAGAGTAAGCCGCGGCTTATGTTCTCTCGTATAAACGGCCCTATTGTGTTTTCTGTTATGCGGTTTTTGGCCCCGAAAAATGTCTATTTTCGGTTTTAGTATTTATTGCGGTTCGCTAGTGGTTTTTCCCATTTTTAGCATTTGGTTGTCGGCAAAAGAAAAGCGGTTTTTCGGATTTGTGATCGCGATTTCGGTTCCGCAATTACGCGAGTCAGCCGCGTGCACATTCTACAAAGTTACTCCTACTTCTCGAATTAGCCTCCTGGCCCCAGTTGTTCAAAAGGTGGATAACGTTATCCACCGGAGAAATCACTGTCCACTGAAAATCGCAATCGGTTTCATTTTGAGATATCCGGCGGATAGAGATATCCGGCGGATAGCGCTGTCCATCGCTTGAACAACTGGGGCTTGACGAAGAAGTTTGCATGCCCCACGCCTTACCAAAGAATTACTTCGAATACGGTTTTAGACGAATGACAGAAGTGATCCTCGTCAATTTGATCGGTTCATTTGTTTCCGTGAAGAACTCAATGACAGTACACTTCACGAGCGGGTTCTAGATTATTTCTTCAGAACAGTATCATCAATTCATAAATATGTACATACAAAACCACATTCGCTTCTAGATCAAGTTGTTACTTACAAAATATCAAAACCAGCTATGGTAAATTTAACATTCGCTTTGCAACTGCTTAAGTTTGGAATAAATTTGCTCAATTGGTTAGAGCGTCGCACCGGTATCGCGAGGTCACGGGTTCAAACCCCGTTGAAGTCCTGAAATTTTCAAGCTTCTCTACGCATTTGCTAGAATTTCGTCCATAACTGCAAAGATCATAGCTTTACTTGATTTCATATTTGCAGTTCAGTATATGATTCATGTCATATATCATTTCGTTCATTGATTCATTCCTCATGGTAAAATTAGAACCCACAAATGACCAACTTCCAACGTCAGTGCCTTTATAGCTCAGTTGGTTAGAGCTTCGCACCAGTATCGCGAGGTCACGGGTTCAAACCCCGTTGAAGTCCTTCTCTATGCAATTGCTAAAATTGCGTCCATGACTCCGAGGATCATAGCTTTACTTGATGTAGTTTTCATTGTGGTCAGATATGGCAATTAGTAACGTGCCTGTCACGAAATTGTTGGCTTTACTTTTTTCTCGCGAAAGGAAATTGGAAAAGCTCACACGGACTCCCAACTCACACACCACTTCCATTCTCCGAATTACTGCGTTCTCTGACTGAATTCGCCGAAGAAAGTTTCCTTCAAGAGACCTTCGTATGCTCTATTCTAAGAGCTAGCAACCTAACCCTCTTTTGAAATCGATTTTGTCGATCAAGCGCGATAGAGCAGCGATGAACTCGAGAATATTACACCTCTTGCCTTCATTTCCGGTTCCCACCGTACATAAATGTTACTAAAATTGCATTTATTGAATGTGAGTACATACAAAAAAGACTGATTCATGAACTTGAAGTCGCGAAGAAAATATTCGATTCTCATCACACTTAACCTTCCTTAGCACTTTTACCAAGTCCCTTGTGACTTTCAGTTGGCTTCAGGGATCAGTGACATTTGCAACCGACATTCGCATTGTACACAAACAGCAGCATCCCACGTAAACGCCATCAGGCGTCTTGTTTTGTTCAAAGGAGAATACTGAACATCTAATACTTACAGACATCACCCTGATCTAGTGTAAACTCGAACTTCTCACACTCGTTTTCACACTCATCAACTGGATAAAGACCAACAGAAGATGAGCCAGTCACTTGAGCCAGCCATATATTGTCAAATGTACCACGAGCCTGAGGAAGAAAGTAACATTTGTAAAGTTCTACTTGCTGTTTTTCCTAGCCTTCCCTTTAAATCTCTCTCTCTATACCTGACTGTTTTCCACAAGATTGTCTTTACCAAGATTTCTTTGTCCTTATTGTTTACATTCTTCTCACAATCAACATTTGGGAAATTTCTTCAGTCAATATGGGGCAGTGCAGTGTACCGGTAATATTAAAAAAGAAGAGGATGAAGTACCATCCCAAAAATTGAAAAAGCTGATCATTACTCAATTTTTTTTTTCAATTTTCCCCTCTTTTATCTACACTCCTGTATACATACTGCATCAGCAACTAGTTGGGGAACTTCAGTGGCTCCATCCGATATTTGCTTGGCTGGTTGCATTAAATAAATATTCTTGTCTAATGCCCCTTCACTGTGAATGCAGTATGGACGAGGAAACACACTTCGCAGCTTCCTTAAACCCTTTCCATAGCAAGTCTTCCTGCAAAATATAAAATTAAATGTCTTGATTGCAGGTATCAGTGGAGGACACAGGGAGAAGTTTTGCCTTATCAAAGCATACATATGACTCATAACAAGTATATAGCTACTTGGCTATTTGCAAACGTGGCAAAAGGGTTTGAAGCTTCAGATTCCTGTGTAGTGGTAAAATTATATTTATTAATATACTAATCATTAAATCATTTTATTATATGACTAGCTCCGTGAGTGGGCAAGATGAACCAAATCCTGTGCTGTGATTGGTTACTTGAGTGGGTAAGATGGAGCTACTTGTATCATGCCCGCTCAGGATTTCTCACTTGGTCCCGCAAGATCAAAGATCAGTCTTTGGTGTTTTAGTCCACATAATAAATCCTTTATTGACCAAGCTTGTTTGGTCCAGATGGCTGGATATTGGCCTCGTTCTTTTTTTGCGTGTAAAAAAATAACTTGGCCAAATTTATCCAGCCAATTCTTGACCTAAAGCTTGGTCAATAACCCATATATCTTAATCGTCATTTTTCTAACAACAACACCCTCTTTTTCAAAGGGGAGCCCCCTGGCCCCCAAATGAACCACCTCTCCTCGGAGGGAATTGTCAACTCCGAACCTCTGGTTAATGATCAAGTCTATTGCTTTAATTATTTGGTAGCATCATAGAATCATTACTTACCATGCTATGATATTTCCTTCTGGTTTGTAGTGATCCCAGCCCTCCAAAAATTCTGTTACATTTTTCACAGACTCATTTAAAGCTCCATTGATGTAAAATTCACAAGCGTCTTGCTCCAATTCTGCCTGGTTAGCTTTGAAAAATTCCATGAACTTTTCAAAACTGTGCTCTGCGTTTGCATACTCCGGCATGTCTCTGATTATAACAGGCAGACCATTGTCATAAAAACGTTTCTTGAAGGTAGACTTAGTGAGATTTGCACTGGAGCGGGTGACAATTTTCTTCACTGTTTGGCACAAGGAGCAATCAGGCTTTTCTAAAAGAAAATACAGAACAGTAAACTAGATGAAAATTAACAATACATTGGAAACTCTTTTAGCATAATGTAATCACTGCTTCATGCACAAGGCTATTTTTGCCATAATTGGCTCAAGATCATACTATAAGGGGGTTACATTTATATTTGGGGTTTACTATTAGAAACAACAAAATATCACATCACACAAAACCTAAACAATGCTCAGTATATTTTTTCCTGAAGTGCTTGGTCCTCATTCTAATTTTCTTTAAGTCGATAGATATCAAGGGAAGACAGAAATAGTATATTATTGGGCCATTTACTTCCTGCACAATCCCATAATGCAATACGTTTTGGGGAGTTCTTTACATAAAAACAATACAAGTCAACTACTCTTGGGACTCTATCCTCCTTCAGTGAACTGGATATTCATTGTTTTAATGCAAATAACCCCCCCAAGATTAACTGTACATGTCTTATGGCATTTGCGCAAGTAGTGAATAGGCAAGTTTTAATCTAATCATATGGTAGCTCAATAAAGAGTTGGGTGTAAAGAGAGTTCCTTATGCTTTGAATAAGACACTTGCACTACAGCCTTGACTTTAGGGGGCAAACTTTGCATTTGCGACAAGCTCTGGATATGTCAGCCCATAAATGTGATCATGGTAAAAATCACACCGTTAAGGAGAATCATTGCTGATGAGGAACCACAAAACAAAATTGACACCACATCCAGAAAACCAATATTGAATTTTTGCCAAAAACCAAATGTGATCAAAAAAGAAATGAAAAAAAAACAGAAACAGACCATAAAACTGCAAAACCATAAAAAGGGATGTAAAACATGTTGAAACTCGTAACCTAAAATCCTAAGGCCCCCTGGGTCCTTTAGATGTGGAATATGTAAGCACAGCTGTTCTGCCTCTGATAATTTAGTGGCTGATGATAGTGGCACTCATAACAAAGTGGTCAAATAAAAGTGACTACTCACCAAACTGCCTGATAAGCCTTTATCTTCAGTTTTAACAGAAACCTTATAATATGACCCCAAAATCAATTCATACAAATTAAGGTGACATCCTTTCCTGACATTAACTGTTGATACTACCATTTACCTGGTACAAACAGTGGATTGTCTATCATACATTCCCATTCACTTAACTTTGACATGTCAAAGTGGCGATGTAGAGGAAGAGACATGAAACGAACCATCCTCTGCACTGGGTACTGTAAATCTGCAGTTAAATGCCCAATGTACAATCCAATCTTTGGGCTTGCTGCACTCAATGCTGCCACAATGGTGTAAAGCACAATAGGCAACAAGACTATCCATGCTGTTACTTTTAAACAATAAGTGAAGCGGCTACATGGCTTCTGTTTAGATTTACTTTCATCCTTTGAATTAACATCAAAAGGAAGTCTCTCTACAAAAGAACAGTTCACAAGGATTTAATGGTCTTAATTGTTAAAAAATTGATTATTTATTCCTTTGTTTAAACACTACTGTACATATATAGAGGTTTATACCTAAGATACACAAGACAAATTTACAAAGAGCTAATTACTGAATAACAAACATGTATAAACAATAGCGGACAGATTTAAAGGAGAATAAGCCACGTGCTGTAATAATCAGGTAGCGATTTATTTGCAGGCTCTCTAAGAATTTCAATGTTAAGGTTGACCCTCAACTAAATTAATTTGTGTTGGTGAACCTCAAATACCAGCCAATATAGTAAAAAAAGTGACTAGTTCTGGATCTTAAGTTCATTTTCCTCTGGCATGCTGAAGACAAGAGGCTTTCAAAAAGGTTTTTAACATGCCTTCATTACTTGACTTTTTCATAGAGTCATGTCAATTGTTTGATCTTTTCATGAAAGGCATTTTGGGCTGAGAACATTAGATAATTATCCCCTGTCACACCCCTCTCGCAACACACACAGGAAACAAGTCAGAGAATCTGTTTGGGCATCTTTAATGAAAACGAGAGGCCAAGGGGCTCGAGTAGACCCCAAGGGTGGGAGGGAGGGTGAACATCGACTAAAAAGAACAGTGAGCGAAACAAATGATCGTATTACATTGACGTGTCAGTCAATGGCAAGCTGGCCAACGCGTGAAGGCCTGGGGCTAATTAAGTTATTCCCTAGGAATATTAACCATCTGAAAATGAACTTATGACAGTGCATTTAATAGCCATTTCATCGGTTTGGCTCACAGGAAGAGTAATTTGAAAGGCCAAAATCCAATTAGTTGATACCCGGTGGGGATGTTTTGGGCGTCAGTTGCAAAGCAACAAGAACAGTTTGCCTCTTTAGACCCCCCTCCCCCCACTCCCCCAACTCGTTAATTTTCGGAAGAACTTAACTTTAGCTCTATTTTCGTCCTTTTTGGATAAAAATGGAAATACAAAGTGCAGCTTTACGTCACTGAAAAAATGGCTAGCAATATGCAAGCATAATTTACGCCTCAGACAACAAAGCACGTTAATTTCTACGATCCCGTTCCTCCCGAAAATTAATAACAGAGTGAAAGAGATTAAAAGAGAAAACGAAACCCTTCGGCTAGGTGAAAGAAAACAGATAATATCTGATCGAAAAGACTTTGTTTGAGCTTTGGCCAAGAAGCAGCTGGCTCGGCTTTCTAAGCTAAGCCTACCTCCCAATGCGCGAAGAATGGCTTCGTCCACTTCCTCCTTCGTCAAACCCCAGCTTTCACCCTTTTTTCGCAGTTCTGATACTTCTTTGCGCAGGAAAATACCAGTTACATTCTCCATGGTGAAAATCTTGCGCTTCAATGGCAAATTGAAACAACTCAAAGCCTTCCAATATATAATGAAAGAAAAGCAGGAAATATCGTGTAAATATGGTCTTTGGAATATTGTTCTGTGCGGGGTGGGGAGAATCGAAAGATTTGACATATGCAAGTTTTTTATCTTTCAAATAGAACGAGCCAAAAAATAGGTATATACAGCAAGGATAGTGTCTCTTGTTGGGTATATCTTTTAGAATTACCCAAATAAAAATAAAACACTTACGTACAACAAGTCTACCGGTACACCCTCATCACCCGCAAGAACCTTTTGTGGGGATACATAAATGCGTGAAAGTGAGACGGAGCGTGGTTTCCAAGCTCAAAGGAAAAAAAACGAAGTTTCCTCTTGTCCATATCTTCGTTTATACAAGGCATTTTTCTTTCTGGCTCTTTTTGGCACAATGTCAGGTGTTGAAGAACTGTACAAGCAGTTTGGAATCTTGGCAGATGCAAAGGAAAAAGCGGGAGAGGTGAGAAGGTTAAGTCTAAATTGCAATTTGGCGTCGCTTCACGTGGACTTAAATTGAATTTCTTAATTTAAGCTTAATTTAATTTTAACTCCAGGTTTGGTTCCAAATTATCTTTTTTCACAGCACGAGGATGCTTTTTCATTCATTTTGGCCGCGGTGAAGGGTTCACAACCAGAAAAGAGACTTGCCTCCCAGTTTATTACAAGATTTTTCAAGTTCTTTCCAAAACTACAGGAAAATGCTATTGATGCTATGTTAGATTTATGTGAAGATGAGGATAACATGGTAAGCTTTAAAATCAAGGACATGTTGCCCTCTCCTCCGCATCCGGTTTTCCCCTCTCCTCTACATCATTTGATATAAGTTGATTTGATCTGTGTACTGTCCTCAACACCCTTCTAGCAGAGCCTTTCCTTTGCCTGCTCGATTTTGGCGTTCTAGAGAAAGACTCTGCATGAATCGAGTAACATCTTTATTGAGTATTTGCTTCATGCTGCCAGGATACAGTCTTGAACCCAAGCCTAATATGCCAGATCTCGCCGCCATCTTGGTTAATTTTACGGTACAGCGGGCTCAATTATAACCATCGGTTTTATCACTAAATGGCTGCTCGCACTGAAAAGACAAGAGGAAGCAAGATTGACTAGTCCAGAAGTTCGGGCTGCGGTGGCTTCAAAGAGCTGACGTGATTCAGGTAGAGCCTCCTTTTCTCTTCAGTAAAGAAAAGACAAAAGGAGGCTCTGCTCTCAGGTTGTGTCCCCAAGTAATGCCCAAGCTTATGCAGTTGACTTTACTGTTCCTGCAAAAAAATAATTTTAACGCGAACAAAGTAATGTTTGCAATCAAATTTGTTTGACACTTCTCCAAAAAAATGTGTTTTTATTGAGAAAAAAATGAATTTAGAATTGTTTATTTTCTCTTTCAAATTCCTGCACACCATCATCTTCAATGATAATTGTGACGTATTAGGGTGGCTCTGTTGTTTTGACACAAAGAGCTTTTGTTTTGTAACAAGAGGGCAACCATAATGTGTCACAATTATTCAAGATGGCAATGCCTGGGAAATTCGAAAACTTAAACAAGCAATTCAGAAATTTATTTATTTGTTTTGGATACGGACACTTTCAGTGAAAAAAGTTCAAACAATTTTGATTGTAAACATTGATGTTCTGTGATTTAGATTTATTTTTTGGTTTTAGTGGAGGTTCCCTTTAAATAAAGAGAGGATATTACATGGCCATGCAGAGATAGTAATTTCTCTTCAAGTGTTGAAAAATAATTCATGAGCAAGCAAATCAAATAAGTGAAATATTTTTCAACACATGAAGAGAAATTTTGTATCTCCAAGATAGATTGCTCACAGTTCATTCTGAGTTAGTCAAACTGCCTGCTTTGGTCACACAAGTGAGCCAGGGGAAGAATCGGGGTTGAGCAAAGATATAGAGACTGCACAATCTTCTGTAACTGACGCGTTCAGAATCAGCTAATCTAATTAGTGAAAGTGATGACAGGTGGTGTCGCCTCTTTTATTGCTAATGTATATAAACACTGAACGGCGTGGGAATATCTATGTGCATGTCAAATTCAATCAACTATTCGGAAAGGAAACCACAGAAAATCTACTGTATTTAATGTAATTTAATGTTGGAGTGTTTTGGCAAGTTTTGACGGTGTGAAGTTCGGGACAAATTCTTGTTTAGAACAGACAACTCCTCATCTGTCATTAAATCAGTGAAGTCAGAATACAGAGCTAGTTCTGCAGAAAAGATAACTCAATACTTGTTTGAAGCCATGTCCTTCAACAAATTTCCCTTCTTCTTGAAGGCAACTACCCATAGATAATTGTTTGACCGTATCTGGTCTTCAGTGATGATGCGACAAGGAACTATTATTGATTCCTTTAAGATTACAAAGCTCTCATAAAAAATTGTCTTGCAGAAACCAGTTGGTAGCACAGCCATAACATACTTGCCCGATAGGAGAGTTTCGACAGCAAGTTTCTGTTCTTGTTTGGGTTCAATGTGTCAGCCATTTGATCGAAACCGCAAAAGCAATATCATGCTTCTTTTTTCCCAGGGAAAATCGAAGACAGATTGGCGTCATAATCCGACAACAAGTAATTAACTCATCACAGAAATCTGTGCGGTCCATTGTCAACGGACCAATCTGAATTTCCCCTTGCTGGTGCGATGGGAGATTCTGAACGCATCGGTTACAGAAGATCGTGCAGCCCCTATATCTTTACCCAATCACCATTCTCCCCTCGGCTCGCTTGCGTGACCAAAGCAGTTCGAGAAACTAAGAAGGTACTGCGAGCAGTCTATCTCCAAGCAGTCATGTAATGTTGTGTTTGTTTTATAACCACCAATGAAATACCAAATGCCACTTCAATCATGGCATCTGAGAGGCAATGCGGATCCGCATAATTCCCTAAAATCCGCATCCTCTGCATAATTACGATATTTTCCGCATAAAACTGAAGAAATGCCTGATATTAGTGATAAAGCAGCTGCCTACCATCCTCACAAACACGAAAGCCAAAGAGATTGAGTACTTTAAAACGCTTATTTTCCTGAACATTGAAGAAAACACGCCATTTCGTTTGCAAGATGAAAGTTCGTAAGCAGTTTCCACACATTTTTCAGCAATTAGCCTGGACTCTAGTTAAACCGTTTTCATAACATAACCTAGGCTCAAAAGTTTTAAAAAAGATGCAACAAGGTATAAATATTTAGCCGCAAGTCATAGTAGCATTAAACTGCATCATTTGTAAAAGTAGGGACAATCATTGCGATGAAGGTGTACAAAACAAAATAGGAGCCCGCAATACGTATGTGTAAAAAACCGCTGAAAATGGTGAATGATCGAGGGAATGAATCGTGGTCCAACCACATCACAATTTTGCTCCATATCTCCAACTTGAAACAAAATTCATGACGAGAAACAAAATGTATTTTTAAAATTGCTTTATTTACTTTAGCAAAAGTTTCAGCAAAATGCTGATTACTAACCCTTTTAGTTTAACAGTGAAAGCTGGTCGTAAATTGGCGACTCATCCAGATATTTTAACCGCAAAGGGAAAAATTCACTCGTAAATGCAACTGTATTGGTCACAATTTCGAGTCCTGATTTACCCAGGGATCGCGTTAACGCAGAAATCCTGCATTTTTACGCAAATAAAATCCAAAAAATGCATCATCAAAATTTTAATGCGTCCCAGGACGCAAGGCACTGACTTGAATAACTCACACAACTTGCTTTGATTTGTCAGTATATTCTGTTGTTTGTAAAACTGTTGGAGCGATCTGTGATCATAATTGAATTAAGTTCTAAGAAATGGGGTTTAAAACATCTAAAAAGGTTAAAACTAAATTTTCGACTGACTTCTGCGGTCTTCTTCAGAGGAATGTACTCTTCAAGTCACTGAATGCAAATATATAGCAAAAGACGTCACTGTTCGTTGCTCCTAAGGGACGAAACCAGTGATGCGTAATCCCTTGGAAAGGGTGCTCTTTCATTAACAGAGTTCTTGTCCAGGAATGAATGTAACGGCTCTAGAAAAAGCCTTTGTCGGCTGGTCCTATGCATATGCGTCAATATTAATTCCAAGTTGGTTACTCTCTTTTTCTCATAATTTAAAACATACTCTTTTTCTCACAGAGGGTCACCAAGATTTTGGGACCCCCATAAAATGCTTGGGACCCCAATTTGGCCGAACATGCGGGTCCCAGGACCCAGATTGAAAAATCCTAGTGCCATCCCTGTACCATAAGCATGTAAATACATTGGACGGGCCTAAATATTAGTTTATAAATTGTTTAAATTTCCACATAATCAATGCATGTTTACGCATAATATGGCCAAAAATTTCCGCATAATCTTTAATTTGTCCGCATCCTATCAGAAACCCTGTTTAATATTTTTTCCTAGCCCTAGCTTAGAACAATGGCATGAGTTATTATGTACATGTAACCATAGCAATGGTGATCTTTTCACACTTGAAGATACTGTATCATGTTTATGGGCAAAATTTCACCTGGTATTTCATTGGTGTTTATATAATAAAGTTCATTAGGATCATCTGATGAGCTTGTGCTATTTGTATCTTTAGATCCGACGTCAAGCGATAAAAGGACTTCCAGATCTATGCAAGGACACTCCTGAACATCTGCCTAGAATTGCCGATGTATTGACTCAACTCTTACAGTCGGGTAATCATTTCATTGAGCATCATTGTTGGAATGGCAATGTCAAAGACAATGTTGATAATAACTTTGACAGAAGTATAAATATCCCCCCTTGGTAAAAGACAGTGCGTTGTTTCGTATTGTCAAAAACATGATACTCTTTGGTATAACTTGATACTGCATACAGTTTGGTGTAACACAAAATTTGCAATCAATCTTGAGTGAGTGTGAACCTTTAAGCCTTGAGGGCAACAATGATAGAAAATTTAATGTCAAAACTGCCTGAGTGGTTGAATGCTTTCATGTCCAATCCAGCCAGAAGCTAAAGATGGCTATTATTGTCATGTGATTTGATAGTGTTAGCTTGTGAATGAATGTAAATTAGTTTGATTAAAAGTGGTCACCTTTTTTAACCCTTGCTGTTAAAGGCTTTACACTCAATTTCCCTTGCCTTGAGTAGTGCTTTCAAGATATCTCGTTTAATGTATATACTTTTTTTCTTTTTTTCCAGAGGATCCCACTGAGTTGAGCATTGTCAGGAATGCACTCACATCTTTGTTTAAGATGGAACCAAAAGGTACCTTAAAATTGACCAAAAGCAAGAATCAAGTCCTTGTTTCTAATGATGCTTGAGTATGCCTTTTTGTGGCTGCTTTCTTCTTCCCTTTCCACTTCTTGCAGTCATCATTATCATTCTTGTTCAAATGCAACCTCTCAAGTGATTCTTTGATAGTAGCTCTACAGTAACCATGTTTTGCAAAGCCTTGACATAGGTTTTCTCCTACCCTCGGAATCTTTTATGAAATATATTTTGCAAATTGAAATACACAGAAAAACAAATTATTTTGTAAATCAGAGTTCCTGGAAGAAAAAAAACTTCCAAACTTCCCAAAGGAAAGTAAGAAATCAACAGTAAAACTTGACCCATGTGTTAGATGAATGCAGAGACTGGGAAGAAAACCCTGGACACATAAGTGCAAGTACATGTATAGTGATTTCTCCACTAATCCAACCTTGCTCCCTCTCCACCACCTATTTTCCAAACTTCCAGGAACAATCGGTGGTCTGTTTTCTCAAATTCTCAATGGAGAAGAAGTGTCTAGAGAAAGTGCAATCAAGTTCTTGAGCAGTGTTGTCGAAGAATATGGGAAAACAGTGTTGCACCCCTCTCAGGAAACAGAGGAGTACCTTGTTGAGGAGATAAAGAAGGTATCCACGTGTATTAATTATTGTACAGAACCTGCACAGAACAAGTACAAGTATTCCAGAATATTTTTACAGTTTGTAAGAATACTCAGCAATACTTCATACCAAAACACCTAATACTTGGCATAATATATGTATTCTAAAGCATACAAAGGCAGTTGATGTAAGCAGCAATGTTGAATTATGTTCATCTTAACAACATGCTTGACAGTTCTTGACATACACACCAATAGCTGAGGAGGTCTTTAGTAAGCAGCTTTTTTATTAGTGTACATGTAGTAGGATGAGCATTTGCATCATGTTCATCTTACCTGTTTCATGCGAAACATTTCTCCTCTGTGATGTCTCGTTCAAGACAAAACTGTTTTATGGTACATGAATAGTTTTGCACTTTATAAGTGCACTACACACTATGCCACAGAGTTTGTATGAGTGAGTGAGTGAGTGAGTGATTGTAAGTCTGTGGTGGCAAATAGGCCCATAGCACGTGCATAACTCATGAACATAATCGGGTCTGCTTGAAGCGAGCTTGAGTTTCAACAAAATGAGCTCCAAAATCGGCATGAATTTATGACGCTGATGAATAATAAAGCAGCTCCTATTTCCAAAACGATGGAATTACCTGGTGATAAATAACCTTGTCTAGGAGAGTGAATTTTTGACTTTGCAGAAACAATGGTCAACCTCAAGAGTTGGGCTATTGTGATCTTTGTGTTGAATTCCCACATTTCTTGTCAATCTTTAAAGCACTTGAAAGAAAAAAACCAAACTAACAAAAACAAAAACCCAGTGTCTTGCCATCATTTTGACACAGAACATGTGTGGTAACTTGATCACGGCGCCCGCTGAATTTGATGTCACTTTCAATTTTGAAATTTACTTGTGGAGCCAAAAATACAATAGAAAAGTTCAAAGTAGCAAAAAATCTCCCAAAATGTTTTTAGCTGATGTTGTTGTTGTTAAGTTGATTTCCTGTCGCAAATTTTGTTGCTGATGACAAAATATTTTATTCTTGATCGACACTTTTATTTACTTTTGCATGTATCTTCATTTTGCACAAAGCAGGCTAACAAAATCTGTACCTTGCTTAGTTCGCATTTTTGAGCATTAAAGTAGAATTTTTGGTCCTATGTTTCTGACAGCAAGTCCTATATTTTGAGGTCACCCATCCAAATACCAACCCCACTCAACAGGGCTTAACTTCAGTGAATGTTTGTCTTGGAAAGCTGTCAGACGCTCAGAGTGCACACTCAAACTTGTGGTGGAAAAGAACTTGTTAGGGAACTTGAAAACGATCAACATGTCAGCCTGGAAGCCAATGTTTCTCAATTGTCTTTTATTTTCTTCAATCTTTCTGGGATTTAGTATTTTACTAGTAACCACATGTCTTCTCAGGGGGCTATTTACCTAAGACATCTACCATAGCACTATAATGATATATGGTACGGAAAAAATGTCCTGTACTATAAGGGCAAAGAAAACTTGAATCTCCTGGAAGACAAAACGCAGGTCAGGTGACAATTGTACAGCGCTGTGTTACTGCGCCACCACATGTATGCAGTGCGTGCCTATTTTTTTGTTAAGGCTATGGTTGGTGATGATAATCTCTCGGCTAATAAAATGAAAGGCTCTTGGTTCACCTGAGGCGTGGCCTGTTCATGGTGTTTAAAGTGTGTTGATATGATCTGAAATCATAGCCTTGCCATTATAATAATTGTAACCTCTGTTGACATGCTTTTCAGGGGCAACAAACCTTTAAAATGAACCTTCAGACATCATCTGTTGAATGATAGGGTGTAGCTGGGTTGTGTAATTTCATTGTACGTGTAGGTGCTACAGTTGTATTTTGCATGTACATGCACATTGTAGTCTCAGTTTAATTCAACTGTTCGCTTGATCAAGACTTGGAGACCAGAACCACTGGACAAGTAGGATGCAAAAAGCACATAGTTCAAGACATTTTTTTAATTAACCCATTCACCCCTAAACCTGCCGTTCTTAGTATTTTACTCTGTTTAATGCCAGACAATTTTACTTTTCAATGGGGAACCCTCAGGAGTCAATGGGTTAATTACTCACTGAAAAACTGTTGCATTAACTGTCTCAAAAGAGATCTTTTCACTACCCAAAATTCCATGAAACCTTGATTAGAAAATTCCTTTGGCCTTAGTACATGCAAAATCACCAGCCCTGTTCCCTGTTCCTCTTATTGTCTGATTGAACATGCAAAAAATGAGAAAAGGAGATCACATAGGAGGATTTTGGTTATTCTGTCATAGGCTATGACAGATGTTACTGGTGAGGAGTTCCGCACATTTATGAACATCTTGTCCTCACTGAAAGTGATGGCCAGTGCTCATCAAGAACTTGCAGACATTGTGACAGAACAAGCTGAACTTGCGCAAGCCTTCCAGGTATGATAACATGTTTAGTATTTTTGTTTGATTAGTAACACATGCACTCTTTTTTAAGTTGCTGGGATACACATAAAAGAGAGAAACCTTCAATACCACTGGCCAGGAATTTTTTAGAAGGTACATATTTAATGTACAATGTACAGGAAAAAGTCATTGCATTATATTTACAAATTGGTTGCCATTTTCTTACCTTGACCTCCACAGCCTACTGATGCTGATATGGTTGACAGATTCCTTTCATGTGCAAGACAAGTCCTTCCATATTTTGTGGTTAGTTTTTTTTAGTGAATGTTCAGTGTCTAATCAGTGGTAACCATTGGTAAATTTGATTCAATTTGTTTTGTTCTGATTTCAGTTAAGTTGTAGTCTCCCCAATTTGTGGAGTTACTTGTGCTTGGCTAAATGAAGTTATTATTATTATTATTATTATTATTATTATTATTATTGTACACCTTTTGACAAGGACATTTTAAACCTGCAAAGGGACTATTTTCATCAGCAGATTTTGGCAAATTAAGTAGCATTTTTGTGCTTTCTGTTTTCATCTTGCTGTTCCATCAGACGCACAGAGTACCATTGGTAAGAAAATATTGTAACTTATCTGTGCAAGAAAATTTGGTTTTGGTCACCGTACGACTGTACGTCCATGTATGCCAATGTGAAACTCTGTGGTGCAATGCACATTTTTTTTTTTTTGCGGGAACATTTTTAATATTGGACATCCATGTTATGGTTAAGGTCTCGGTAAAGGTAAATTGGGCGTCTCGCTCAAATTTTTTGTTTTTGCAAATCTTGAATTGGTGGGCTGTGAAGCAAATTTTCCTGAAAAAAATTTTTAAAAATTACCGGTAATTTTAAAACCACTAAAATCGCTTTTCTTTGTTTCCCACCATAATCTGCATGTGAAAAACGATTTATGTATTGTGTCAATCACACATGACAGGATTGGGTGTCAATTGACAGCCTTCAGGCTCAATCTGCTACATTAGCATGTGCCCGAACGCTGAGTAGCTCAGCATAATTGGCTTTCAAGTGGGGGGTGGAGTTATTCAGCAGACTGTGAACTGAACGTGAAATCTTTAAGCTTGATTTTCTAGGGGTTTATTTTGACACCAAAATTACAACTTCTTGGATCTCCTGTCCCGACAAGTTTTAAGATATCGCCTCCAAATTTTCAGTTCTAATAGTTGATTGTACTACCCCAAATACCAAGTGAGAAATTTTTCGTTTGTTTTCGGAGACTGATTTTATGGAACTTTTTCTGTCCAAATTAAGTACAAGATGAGAGTTTCGACTTTGGTGCGTGATATTTCCTTTAATTCTTAACATATCAAAAAGTCCTCACAGGGTATTGGAGCGCATTCATCTGTGACTAAGGTGCAACAAAGTGTGGTTATTTTCACAATAAAGTGAAGGGGCAGGAGCTTCTGCAGCAGACTCAGTCATTTTGAGTTTGAGGCCTCAATACTAAGGGTGCATTCGATTGACGGTATTCCGGAATAGAGAGAGATTCACATTAAAATTGTCAAACATCTGCTAAAATGCTATTTTAAACATATTTTTATTATCCTAACTGCTTAAAAATGCACCAAACATACCGTTTTCATCATCACTCCACGTATTCCGGAATAGGCCAGTTTCGTATTCTAACGGTTGGACTGGGTCTGGCATGAAATGGAGGCTAATGCAGGCAAATAAATTTGCATTTGAAAAGATTTGTCCATTTCCTGCTAGATCCAGTCCAGCCGTGAGAATTTGAAAATGGTCTGTAGGGTCAATCAAACGCGCCCAAAAACTAACACTTTATTCAAATAATTCAATCCATTAGTAAGCTTTAATATGATATATAGTTTGACCTTATATAATTATACAAAAAATAGCGGCACAACAATTCATTTCTCCACGGACACCTCATTTTCCTTTACCAATACCTTTATTGACACCTGTGAAAACAAGATATCCACTGACCAGTATCACATGACCATATTGCAAGCTCAAGTTTAAAGCTTATTGAAGTCAGCTTTTTTTAAAAGTTGACTGCTACCGGGTAACCAGTACTCCAAAATGTTGAACAAAACGTATTTTTAACATTTCTCGGTTCCCATTGGCTGTTGTTATGAGCGGTTTTGCATGATGACATGTGGTGGATCAAAAGGCACGAAAAGTTTGTGAAACTTTGGAAGCAAAAAAGACATAGTTCGTTTCTACGCAAGTGTATCTTCTTTAAGCAAATTGATAGAGTATGAAAATTCAATGGATTGTCTTGAAATTTGGCCCGAGGACTCCCAAGATACCAATCTAAAATACCATGTGAAGGATTTTTTTTATATATTGGACTCCTGCAATGGCCTTTGACGTAACCCTTATCCGTAATTTTTTATATGCATATTAATTTTGACACAAAATTTTCTAAGCAACCAATCGGAATATCAAAAAAGCCTCACGTGGTTTTGATGATAGATGCCTTGTGAATGACATCATCCAGAGGGCTTCCCTTTACATTAAAATTTGATACCCGTTAAATTCAATCAGAGCGACATCGGTCGCTCGAGGTTCTTGGGCTTCACTCTTTACTCGACTGGTTAAAGTGAGAAGAAAATATATTACTTGGAAAGTGCATTTCATAACCTTTCAGTAGATGTACAGTTTAATTACAGTTTTATTTACTTTTAATTATGACTGCTAACATCATGTTCACTGCTGACAGCATACTAACAAATTTGCGTAACATCTCCCAAGTGGCACAATGAATGAAAAACTGCCCATCAAACTGTTGCCTTGGTGACGAGTAGTTATGGAAATAATTCTTGAAAGGGTGTCTTGTGAGACAAGCCATTCTATGAAAAAGTTGAAAATTATGAAGTAACATGCAGTTTTAACTGAGTTAACAGTAGTAGCAACTGCAGTCAATTGTTGTTAGTGTTTTTGATATATTGGCACATTGGTTGGATTCCTTGTACGTTGGGTTGTGTAGAGCTTATTCATCAGTGTGGCGGGAAGAAGGAGCATTTTGTTTGGAACATTTAGCGGTTTTTTCCCCTACCTTCCCCCCTCTACTTCTTTCCACTGTTCATCAGTGTGATAGGTGCCTGTCTTTGTGGGGGCGTGGGTGCTCATGGCTGGTTTGTCAGGTTTTGCCAGCCATCGGTGCAGTCTTCATCTTGGAGCTGGCTACCAATAGTGGAAGTTCCAGGATGGCTCAGGCACTTAACCTCCACTTAGCAACGCCTTTGTTAATTATTATTAAAATGTCAATTTGATTCTCCTGTCTAATCATTGCCTATGTTGTCTGGTTTTATAACAGAAAGGAGCATCAGCTCAAGCATTCTTTTCGTATATGGTTACAAGCATTCTTCCAAAGCTGAACGAGTTAGCTACTACAGATGGTGATGATATGAAGCTAGAGATGTTAAAATTGTGTGCAGAAATGTCACCACATGGTTTAACAGATGAGAATGTGAAGGCCTCCATTGAGCCCATCTATAATTTGTTGCTGGTGAGATGTTAGAGTGGAAATGGTTATTTTCATAACTTTTAACTTTCATGTACCGGTAGCACTTTGCCAATAAAATTCTATTGGAATATACTTCAACACGCCTTGTAGTCTAATATATCTTTAGACATTAGAGACAAAAAGCCTAACAACTTACAAGGTACATTTTCAAACCCTGTGGCTTTGGTTATAATCTTTGCTTGCTTTCTTTATCAGGAGGGTAATAAATACATGAAGAAATAATTATAGGCAGTTAGAGTCAGTCCTATCAAAGGGGGAATTCTGCAAAGGGAGCACAGGGCTCGAAAATTTTAAAAAAAATCCGGTTGCAAGTTTGCAAATTTTAGTCAGGAGTGTATTATTATGTCATCATGATTCATCATGCTGTATTTTGTTTCCAGTGGTTTAACAAAACCAAAATTAATATGTATCTGCGTAACATACATTGTATGTGAAAAGAAACTGCTGCAAATGGCGACTGTTCAGTGTAATGACATGTTGCACATACATTGACCCTGCAGCTAAATTGCAATTTTGCCCCATATCTCCAGATTCAAGACGAGAAACAAAAATTCAACACAAGGACCAATCATAATGTTTTTCATTTTAGCAATAGTAGCGGAAAGGGGCAAATGCTAGACCTCTCATTTCGTAATATCGATGGTAAAAACTGGTTGCAGATTTGCGACTCCTCAAGAAATTTTAGTTGCAAAAGGAAAAAATTATGTTGTAAATGTGACTGTATTGGTTGTAATTTCAAGCCCTGGAGCATGGGAAATTTGTGACTGTAATTCTCAGTTAGGTCATGTCCTGCATTTGTCAGCCACTAATGCAGGGTTGCTGCACCAAACAGTTACTTGAAGCTTGAAGTTGACAAGTTCAGGCAAATTTGCATGCTTGATGGATACGGTGTAACTTGTTCGTAATTGTCAGCGGTGATGGAATCACCCTTTAATGTGGTTTTAATGACTGTGCTCTTCTCAAGCAGGTTAACAAATCGAAAGTGGTTCAGCTTTGTCTGTACTCTTATCGACAACAATATTCGTATCACAGTGGTCAAAATGTCGTAGACTCATGAGGCTCAGCCGAGTAATGCTACAACAAATTTTGACCACTGTGATGACAAATGTTATTGTCAATAAGAGTACAGACAACACTGAACCACTTTCGATTTGTTTTTTACCACAATATTCAATGCCAAAGAAAGTTATCTCAGAGCGTGACCAAAATCATGACACCAAGAAAGAGCAAGCATCGTCTATAACTTTCTCACAATATGATTGGTTTATTTCCCAAAATGCACGTTCCTGATTGGCTATTACCTTGCATGACAAATTGACGCGAGCATGACGTGTACAGCATTGTCTAGACTCCTATCGGCAACCGCAAATTAGCCAATCAGATTGCGAGATTACAAGCAATTGTGGTAAAAAATTAGTTTGGCTTTCTATGGTGCTCTCACAGAGCCTCTGATGATGCTCTAGCAAGTGAGCCAATTGACAGTCCAGCAGTCAATAAAAGCTAAACATATGAATTTATCATTGAATGTGCTGTAAATATCATTGTTGATTTAATTTGTCTTTTCCTGTTCAGGAATACATGCCTTTGCCCCCAGGGGAAGAAGAGGAAACAATTACAGAGGAAAATGCCCAACCAAAGCTTCAATTTTCTTATGTTGAATGTCTCATTTTTACTTTTCATCAGCTCGCTAAAAAGGTAACTGTAGTGTGAAAGGCAAATGTGTGCATTTACATGTATGTGATGTATAATAATAGCTCATTGTATGAAGTGAATGTGACAGGAATAAGCAGGTTGGGATACTGATGTGCCTTAGCAGAGAAATGTTATGGCATTTAAAGAGCTTGTGGTTTAGGTTGTTTACAGAGTTACTTCCTCGCTTCGAAACAACCTGGCATCAAAAGCTTCTTGTTATATTAAAGTGTATGTGCTATGTTTTTCAATTAAAACAAAATAAGAAATTTGGTATGTTTTTCAGAATCCAGAATTTTTAACCGATGCAAGTGCAGCAGAGCGTCTAAAGGATTTCCGACTAAGGTAAAAAGTTACTGCCGCAGTTGACAGTTATGGAATAAAGTGCTGTGCGAAGTTACTGCGCTACCACACGTACGCAATGCGTCCCTATTTTTGATCTTAGTTATTGCGTTAAGAGAAATTGGGGATGATCTTGATTTGAGATTGCAAGGTTTCATGTTAAAATAGTAGACACTAAAATAGTGCTTTTTACACAATTTGTTACATTCTTTGCATCTAAAACGACACTCTGCTTCATCATATTTTATTACAGCATGGCACCAACCATCTTGTACTTCTACTAACAGCTAGTGCCACACAGCCACCTTGCCTTTCTATAGTGTCTAACACAATTCAGGGCTCGAAATTAACGAAAAAATCCAGTCGCAATTTCGCAAATTTTAGTCGCAAAATCGCCGCGCTGCATTGAGCTGTCAGCGGTTTAGCAAAAAAATATGAGCCCGCAATACTTGTGTATAAAGAAACCACTGAAAATGGCGAATTATCGAAGGAATGGAGCTGTGCACGTAACATCGCAGCTAAATTACTCTACAATCACGCGATCTTCAGAGAAAATTCACAGCAAGAAACAAAATAATTTTGTCATTTATTTATTGTAGCGAAAGTAGCAGCAAAGTGGCAACTGCTAACCCTTTTGTTTCGAAAGAGCGAAGGTGACAACAAGTCGCAAATTTGCAACTTCTCCGGATATTTTAGTCGCAAATGCGACTGTATTGGTTGCAATTTCGAGCCCTGCACAAAGTACTTATTTTGCCCTAGAAGAAAGCATGTTTGACATCAAACATGCTCATATTATTAACAAAGCAGTTTTGAGCTTTAGCATAGTCACTTGACCCACAGAAAATGTTAAGCCTCGTCATAGAAACTAATCTTTGTATTATGTGTTGCGTAAGGACTAGAATTCGGAGTAGAAATGTTTAGGGTTGACAGTAGATGCCGAACGTCAGCAGGAGCTCAGCAACTGAAGCAAACAACTAGTATCCCCACTTTGGGTGATCACTTTTGCCGACCTGGTTCCTCTTGTAAAATTTATGTTTAGGTAATTTAGTCTGAGACATGGTTGTTGATTGGCTAAGAGGTAAAATGCTTCATGCTCAAACTGCTCTACATGAACACATAGGTGGTCTTCAAAAACGAGACCAGAATAAAGAGATATTGGAGTTGTATACTTCTTCTCAAGCATGTTATGGCCTGACTCAGACGATTAGCAAGACCCCCCACAAAGTTGAAAACTGTTGCTACCAAATGTATCGCAGCTGAAGCACCAGAAAAGAATCAATGCTTTCTTACAAAAGCCATTCAGTATCCTTACCATACTTAACGCGTTGTTGACTTGGTCACATGTTTCATGATGTCACAATATCTAAAAACCTGGATTCTCAAATGGGCCAGTGATGTTCAATATCAGAGTACATAACTGTAACATGACTAAAATGTTAAGGTTGTCGAGATATGTTGGCCTGCCAAGTTTACTAGAGTTGCGGCAAAACGCAGATATTTTATGGCGGTTTTTCAATTGTATGCAAATTAGGCTTTTGATCATGCCTTAAAGTGGAACTATCATAAACAAAATCACTTCCTTTTTTTTCTTCAGATTTTGAAAGTGTGTTTGCTTAACATGTGCCTGGCAAAATTTTGAGCTTTGATTTTTATCCGAAGGCTTTTTACTTTGAGTGTAAGTTTTGGATTTCACGGTCCGCCATTACTCACGTTCAAAACTGATCGACTAGACCTCAGAGGGTTGAATCTAGGGAAAAGTGACGTCATTCAATCAATAGCGTATATATATTTCAGAGTGTAAACGCAGTTTATTATGTATACAAAACACGAGTTTAAGAATCTGAAAGCCCGAAACTCCCGTGCTGCATATTAATTCAGTCGCGTATAAACGCATTGCATTGAGTGTTTGTCGTCATTTTCTCCTTGATCCAGCTCTCTCAAGATGTTAAAGTTAGTAATGGCGGACCATTAAATAGGAAAAATTTCTTACAAGAAACAAGTGTCTTTCTGAAATTAACTCCTAAAACTTGGGTCACTTTTTAACATAGTTTTGGAATCCAAAGGAAAAAAAGATTTCATTTTTTTATCATAATGCCACTTTAAGATGCTTGACTTGTCATGAGTTTTTAACATTGACTATGGCTAAGAGACCCTGAGAACTGCAGTATATTTTTTTCAGGCTTCAGTACTTTGCTCAAGGCTGCCAAGTTTACATAAAGCAGCTTAGACTGTCATTACAAGGAAAAACAGGACCTGCCCTTCAGGAAGAAGAGAACAAAATAAAAATTGTAGCTCTTAGGACAACCACCAATATCAATGCTATAATAAAGGTATGTGACTCATCAAAACTGGTAGTTTTAAATAGTTTTGCATTCCTAGGTTGTGAACAAGCTTGCTGATGAATCCAAGAAATTGATTCCTACATTATATAACATAAAGTCTTTATTGCCTACCATTGATCTTCCGGTAACTCGTCCTGAAAGTAGATTTTTTTACACACCGTTTGAGGTAGAATAAACAATACATTATACTTTCAAGGGTAGTGCTTGATTAAGCATTCAACACCACAAAATGAACGTTCACAAAGTAGCGTAACATACATGTATCTTGGAATAGCAAGTAACATGAAGCAGTCTGTAGTCTTTTTTTGCAAGGGAAGCCAAAGGATATTAAACCTGAAACTACTCAAAACTTAACCATGTATCTGGTGCCCTTGCCACAAGGCTGCAGTGCTTCCTAACCAGCCCCACTTATTCCCGTTATTTCACGTGCCTTTACCTGTCTATAACATAATCTCTTCTTCAGGACCTGTTTCACAATCCACCTGCCTTTAAGAGTTCAGTCACATTGTCATGGAAAACACCGGTAAGTGTCTGATTCGTAATTTGCTTGCTCGTTGATTTGCCTACCTTGAATTCGGTTTTCAAAGCCTTTGCCATGGTGAGTCCTGTCGCCTGTACGTGGATTGACTTTACACTTTCAGCCAATTCTAATTCAGTGTTAAACCCATTTGTAAATGAAATGACCCGAAGGGAAAATACCAGCTTCAAAATGTGAGGGATAAATCTGATGAAAAAGAAACATATCAACACTCAGGTCTTGTATCTCGAAGTTGTGGCTTGTTGACAATGTACACAATCTTTCGGAGGACTTTTTGTCGGAACAGTTGATTAGACAACTGTCCAAGTTAATTAACTGGAAGTTTCTTTGAAACATTTTAGGCAAAGAATCAGCCATCTACACCAATGTCCACAAAAGAGGATAGAAGTACAGTTGTTGATGAGAAGTAAGTTTGTTCATAGTTATTAGGTTTGTAAATGTTGAGGGTTTCAATCTGTCCATAGTCAAGTTAACAGAAGCCTTCCCAGAGTTTCGCACGAGTTACTTGTGTCTATTTAGTCTAGAATGACCTTGTTACGGCGTTCTTTGATACCGAATTGGTGAACTCGTGTGTCTTTGGAAATTCTCTTATTAGAGTTTGTAAAATACGTGTGAAAAGGTGAAGTGAACTATGTAATAGTCACGTTTATGGAAAATTCACCCAGAAAAACCTCGTGTAGGCATTCGCATTAGTACCACATGGCGCCTGTTCGCCAGCTTTAACCGTACGAATTCTGTTGTACGATAAAGTTCAAAGGTGAAGTGAACTATGTAATAGTCACATTTATGGAAAATTCGCCTAGAATGACCTCGTGTTGACATTGGCGTTAGTACCACGAGGCGCCTGTTCGCCATCTTGAACCGTACGAATTCCATTGTGCAATAAATTTCAAAAGAGAAGTGATCTGTGTCATAGTCACATTTATCGCAAGTTCACCTAGAGTAACGTTGTTAAGGCATTCACCATTCATGGTATTATCTAGTCGAGGCGCTTTACAGCCTTAAAACCAATCAGAGAGCGGTCTTCAATCCTCAACAGGAGGGAGTGTATAATAATATTCATTTACCTGTGACCTACTAAGGCATCATGAGGCAAACCTTGGTAGCTGAGCATTGAGAGCTGTGGTAACCAAATCGGTGCTTAATGAGAAAATGTCTGGCGAAGCCTGCCAAATAGCTCCGGGTTAAGCTGCCATTTATGACCTGAATGATGCTTTCTAGACACAGTCTGCATCTATTGTTAGCAGAGCCTGCAGTAGGCAAGTGACTCCAATGTGGGGACTTTACAACCTCACGACCAGCCAGAGAGTGGTCTGCTATCCTTTATGATTTTCAACCAGAATCAAACAAATTTTTGGCCGGTGTTGAATATCTCAGTGGCAGTTTTTACGACTGACGCTGCCTATCAATTTGATACTAGTTATGCCTGTCAGGCTTGCGAAGTTACTGGTGATAACAGTAGTTGTGATTTTGAAGATATTGAAGCAGTTCAAGAGAGTGAGGTACTCTTATCAAGCGTACCCTTATCAAGCGTACCCTTATCAAGCGTTATGACTTCAAAGAATGTCAAGGTATTCATACCAATGTATGAACATAGTTTCTGGAATAAAATCCGTGGTTAAGCTTATTGTGTTAAGTTTTTAATCCACACAAGTCACATTGTTAGCCTCCATTTATAGCCAATCGGAAGTTGCAGATTCGTTGCTTTAACCTCCAGCCCCTAAGGAAGTTTTAACTTCATGCTTAGATGGTCTGGTGACTGCTACCTATTAGTTGAATCGGAGGTGTAAGGATGCCATGAAACTTCATTTTACAATGAATTTGCTTGGGGTTCATCAGTTCTTCTAGTCATGCTGATGTGTTTCTATTTGGCAGAGAAAGTGCTAAGAGAATTAGAATAATAGCAGAATTCACAAGAACTACAACTACGTTTGTTTTCAGTTAGTACGAGTTTATTACTATGCACAGTGTCCCCAGTTGGTTCCCTGGTGCTGACTTAAATAAAGTTCATTATTAATAAGGACGTTTGCAAGTATCCATTCCCAACGCAGACCAAGGTTTAACCCTTATTCTGCTTGAGGCAGTTTTCCGGAAAGGTAGGGGTAGGTGCTTCTGAGGTCGTGGTACCCAATGGGGTTATGTTACCTCCCCATCTGTCCAGCCTTTCTGGATTGTGGTCCAGCCAGACAGGCCAAGGTCCTTTCCCGAGGCAACCAATAATTTTGATATGTATGTCCAGATGAGGAAGTCTACAGTTTGTTAAGCAACCAGGCACCCTTAATAGTGGGACAGACTGAAAATTGCTTTTCTGAGTGACTGAAGGTCACCTCAGATCCAGAAATCTTGGACTCTGTAGAACGTTGGATCCTTCCGAGCATATTTTTTCTCCAGCTACGCATTTTTAATGTTCATCAGCAGTTTGCTATGTCTAAGAGCTTTTTTTCAAGCTAGAGGAACTTGGTGTGATCCGAGGTCACTGTATGAACTAGGGGAATGCTTGACCCCTATTTTACCAAAAACTTGCGTATTATGCTTGTCCCGTTGCCTTAGAGCACAGGAAATTCCTTCAGTTTCTTTTAATGAGCAGGTCTATGAATTTAAGTCCTTACTCACGAGTTTGACTTCTGTGTTCCCCGGGGATTTTCACCAAGGTTATGAAACATGCCCTGGCGGTCCTTAGGCATACGGGACTTTCTGTGAGTCTGTTTCTCTGGTAGTTGGTTTTAATTGCAGGGAAAGGATGTTCTTGGTTGCTTTCACGCTATGTGAGAGTCAATCCAATTATCATTAAAACTGTTTTGACCCCCACAAAGGTAATCACTCACTTTAGATGCTGACTTGATGAGGGTGTAACTATCCGATAAAAAGAAAGGGAAGCTGAAACTCTTGTGTTTAGAAGCTCTCAGTGAGGAGTTTATTATTCACTTTGTTGTTCAGGTTATCGGAAAGGTATTGTCTTCACTACCAGGGGTTCAATTTGGGAAATTACATTACCGTTATTTAAGACGGGATAAATTTAATAGCCTTGGCCCGTATTACAGGGGGTTATGATGCCCTCTTGTCTTTATTTTGCTCAGCTAGGGCACTGAGTTACAAATGTCGGTTGACAATGTCCACCAGGCGTTTCGTTACATTGGTCATCCAATAGTGGTTTATATTTTTTAAACTGATGCCAGTGGCTGGCGCATTACCTGTGCAACTAATGTTTCTTGCCGTCTTGGGAGCAGGAATCGCGCACAGTAATTATATTCCCATATGTTTGGATAAGATAGAGGCCGACAAGGCCAAGGGCATCCTCGTCATGCCAGCATGGGCCACTCAGGCTTGATATACTCGAGTACTACCAATAATGGGTCAGCAGCCTTTGGTCTGGACACCAGGCAGCCAGCTGCTGGTCCACCCGTCTGCCAATAGCACGCACAGAGTGCAACATCACCTGACGCTGATTGTATGGCCCATTATCTGGGTACTCTATCGGAAGTGACGCTTTTCTGAGTATGTTACCGATGTGTCTTTCTACTCAGAGACAGTACAGCGTTTGTCCTTTGGAATGGGCTGTATTCTTAGTCAGAGGGAGGTCCCTCCACTCTCCCCTCCACTCTCTAGCCCTTGTTTTTTCAGGGAAGATATCGTTGACATCACTTATTGTCATTAATGTGCCAACCAGAGCCTCATTGGCGGTCGAAACAAAGGGTCTTTTGTTCCTGCGGTCGACACATTCGAATAACAAGAGCAATGTTTGTAAACAGATAAGTTCCCTATACCGAGTTCCCATTCACACTGATCACTGCTGGATCAGCTTTGTCTTGTATGATTAGCGCTAAGAATACCTTATTTGGCCAACATCCAGTTGTTCATCGTTTTTTGAAGGGTGCCTTTGGGAGTAAACCGCCCTCAAATAGATATTATGGTATTTGGGATGCGCAGCAAGGGCTGGTATTTGAGAGACTAACACTGGCCTTAGAGGAAATCGCGTTAATACTAGCCATGTTATTAGCTTTAGCTACAATACTTTGCTGCGACCTAATATAAGCGATAGTTATCTGGACAAGTCTCAAGATGAGTGTGTTTGTTTCCTGGTAATCATATCAGCAATGCTAACCCTGTTAGGAGCGTTTCGAGCTATAACTTTGTTTATTGGTTGTTGAGAAGTATTTGGTAGTATGGGCATAAGTTGTAGAATAAAATGGATTCAATATTAGGACATCGTCATTGTAACCTTGGTGTTTTAGGCTCCTTATAGTATCCTCACATGCTTTAAAGGCTTCATGTTAGTACCGGAGGTTACTCTTTATGAAATAGAATTGGAAAGTTAAACGAGACTTACCTGTAAGTTGGAGTGTCAAGTGAATTCTATCTCATAAAGAGTAGTAACCGAAGGTGTCTGACATGCCCACCTCTCCCTCCCTGTGCTTGTTTCGAGCTCTCAGGCCTTGGTTACTATTCCTGTTTATGGAATTATTTTCTGTGCTTTTTTGTTCCTCCACTACGAGGAGGAGGATTTGAAACAATTATTGTGACGTCACTCCCGGCAGAATAGGTTCGTTCTTTGTGTCAGACACCTTCGGTTACTACTCTTTGTGAGATAGAATGAACGCAACATAACTAAGGGCGAATTTCTTAAATTCGCGTTAGTTTTATGAAGCGTTAATTTCCTATAATAAGGTAGGTAAATGTGCAAAACTTTCACATGGCATGTGATTTCTTACCTTGGTGGGATGTTCTGGACTGTATACAATGGTGTATCATATTGATATTCTTTGTCAATGGGCGGAGTACTTTCAACTCCTTACTAAACGGTCGCTCAGCAGTCCCCCAGGATGCTATTGATAACATTGAACAAAAACCTGAAATCAAGGACCTTTTCATACCACCCTCCTGTACAGAAATTATCAAGGCAATTATCAAAATGGCAAGAAACAAAGCACCTAAAGTGCTGACAAAATACCTGCAGAAGTCTTTTAATATGGTGTTAAGTAACTGCAGTCGAGGCTCTGTGATTTCATTTGGTATTGTTGTGTGAAAGTGTGGGCCAAAAAACGCAATATTTAAAGCCTTGCTAGTGCAAGGAAGAAAAGGACTGTACCTGTTTGGACCAACAGTGATCCTTTAGAAGACTAAGGTCCTCTTTCAGCCAAACCTGTCAGCATTACTGAAAGCGCTCTAAAGCCATTTAACACCGAGAACCAGCCGCTCAAGTATATGGAGAAATTCACTTAATTAGGAAGTGCCCTGAAGACAAAGGTCAACAGTGACAATGAGGGTACAACTCACCTAGCTAATGCCAGTGCTGGGTTTGGTTTGAGGTTTGAGTGAGGCTCCAGCACGTAGCTAAGTAGCGTGACTTCTGGCTGTTATACGCAATTGTGGTCTCATTCACACAGAAGCCCTTCAAGCTAATCCTGCCAAGCCGACCACATGCTGGAAACGACAGACCACAAACCTACTCTTTACATAATTCTTGTAGGATCTTTTAACATCCCACAGAGTTAACGAACAAGGGCTGTGAGGCGGTACCTCCTGCTTATCGTCCTTATTTGAGAAGACTAGAAAATCTAACCACTTGCAAATGTAGTTAGAAAGGTAGCACTTTCTCCTCAGTTATTTAAAGACCCTGAGTGTTGGTCTGGCCAGGGGTCGAACCTGCGACCTCCCGCACAGACGTCCAGTGCACTCTTGATTGATCCAACTGGTCTAATTTCTTGTCTATGGAAAAATAGGCAAATCTCCATATAGACATGGACATGTCACTGGTGCCCTATTCAGAAGCTGGATAGTTTCCATCTAAAATGCTTCAGGAAAATGTGGTATAAAGTGGCAAGATAAGATACCCAATACCAGTGCCTGGTATCTTTCATACAAGTTTCACTATTGATATGCAGCTTAGAATTGTCTTGCCATGTGGCATGTATGCCTCCCGTTTGAATCCCACATCAGATATTCTTTGGAGAATTTCTGCTGCTCCCAAAAAGCGATACAAAACCACCTAAAAAACAAACCTCAAAAAGTGACAACTGGAGCCAAAAAGAGAAAGGGGGTGAAAAACATTTTGAGTGTGAGCGTATTTAACATCTGATTAATACAAGACAGTCCAGAAAAAGTTGCCACATCCTCGCCCAGTAGCACTGTGTTCATGTGACAAGACTGGCAAGTCCTGTTCTTCTCTTGCAGGGCCACATTCCTTTTAAGCACCTGGCCCAAGCTTAGCATCGTTGTTGTCATTGTCGTGGTCATACTGTTAACAGTACCTTCCCTCTAACCCCCAATAAATAGCCCTAGTTTTCATTGTCTAGTCAAGAAACTTCAACTACTAATTCTGTTCTATTGCTTTCGTGTAGTTGTTTTAATCAATCTGAAAATGATTTGATTTCTTTGATTTGGTTTCTCTTGTTTTTCAGGCGAAAACGAGCTGGAATCACCCCAATCACGTTTGACCTGCCCCCCGAGAACAAATCACCCAAAAAGTCAAAAGGAAACACAATTACTGTTTATACACCCCCTGGACGGCGCACGGGGGCATCCAATGGTGTTGTTAAAGGCCAGAGTATGCCGAACGGAAACCGAGGTCGCGGAGGATTCCGTGGAAGAAACCGCGGTAGGGGTAGGGGATGGAGGGGAGGACGATTTTAGATGATATATCATTTCGAAGATGATTCACAGTTTTGAACTTCAGAAAGGTTTTTACTCAACTTGCAGGCGAGCAATGTACGACGGTTTAACATTCGCAACTCTTCAGAAGTTGTTTATTTATGCAGGACGTCTCGAAGTTTGTCGAATTTCTTACCAACAAGTCTCACCAGATGAGAGAAGTAACCATAAAGTTTTTTTCGAATTGTATATTTTTGGATTCACAGGGAGATTCTTTGGACTTGGGGAAATACAAGAAATCCCTTAAAAATAATTGAAAATACAACTTTTTAGGTTTTAATACTCATTAAATGGGGGCTAACCCTGTCGGTCCTCTTGGCAGTTTGCTTCACACAGAGTATTTAAAAGTGTACCTAGTTCCCTTCCAGAAGGTTTTTCTCATTTTCATTTGAAGTCAAAATGGCCCCTTAAAAGTGAAGGAATATTGTTAATAAAAAAAGTAAGTTCTTTTTTACTGACCCCCGATTTCTTATTCGAAAATAAAATGGTTGTTTTACTTTAGTTTGCTTCTGTTATATATTTTTTCCGTGCACTCAGAACTGTGAATGGGTATTTTGAAGGTGGGTGGCTGAGGCAGCTTCCAGACATAGGAAATGCATATTCATGTCTTCTTGAGACACTGGGTAATTCTAGACATGGGGTCAACCTGTTAGAAGCATTGTGTCTGTTGCCCTATTAATCAAGCCGTTACTGTTTCGAATGTGCTCTATGGGAATTTGATTAAATCTTTATGGGCGTTCAAATGACACAAAGGAATTTGGCATGACTAAGGGCCACTTCCAATAGTCTGATCCTTGTTCGCTATTTATCAGTATTTAAGGAAGAGATTTGTGAAAAAGAATTTCAAATTTATGACAGTGGTCAGGCTAGGACCAGAGATCAGCACTGACAAAGCGAATATGCATCTAATCACTCCATGACAAAACCGACGTGTCTCACGTCACACAGTTAGCTTGAACATTTATTCCATTAGTTTTGTTAGTGTGCTTTTCCACGGGACATAAAAGCATTCGAGTGTAAAGGAAAGGACGTTTATAAGTATGTGACCCGCAAACGTGATCAGTTGGTTGTCTTTGAAGTGGAAAAGGATGGCATTTTTTCGTTGTGTGGACAAAATGTAGGCTGCTTGTGGCCTCTTGAAATAGCGGAAGGATGTCTCCCACCAAGGACTCCTATATTGCCCCTGTTTTAAGATTGCCTGTACCTCACCAGTCATTTAATCTCGTGCATGTGACTGATTTGAGAGTTGTGGTAGGTTAATTCCACAGGCAACATTCAATAGTTTTCACTAAATGCTACGTCATTGTTGTATGTTGGAAAATCTGAACTACCTTTGGAACTGAGCGTAAACAACCTGGCTGCTGGTGATTATAGTGAAACTAATATAGAAGGAACGACTAGTCGGACATTGAGGTCTAAATCAGTAGGGTATTGTGGCAAGCAAATGAATGACTGCAGGCGGCGTATACTGGTGCAATAGGTATACTATGCAATACTGCACCACTGTGCAATAGCTCTTCATAACCTTTACATTACCAACGTCCAATTCCAGACTGTCACAAACACCACAAAGTCATTGAATATCTAACCACCAGTGTCAATTGCAACATGATTTTTTTTGCACATAGTAGGTCCAGAACTTTGACATCCCACTGGTGGGCTGTGAAGTATATTTTTCCGAAAGAAAAATCTGAAAAATTAATTTACAACTGCTAAAATTGCTTTTCTTTGTTTCCCGCCATAATCTGCGCGCGAAAAATGATTGACATATCATGTCAATCACACGTGGAAGGATTAGCCTTCACGCGCGATCTGCTACCTCAGCACATGCCCGAACGCTGATTGGCTCAGCAAAATTATATAATTGCCTTTTAAGTAGGGGGCAGAGTGATTCAGCATACCTTAAACTGCACGCAAAATCTTCAAGCTCTATTTTCTAGGGGTTTATTTTGACGCCAAAAAACAACTTCTCGGACCTCCTGTCCCGACGGGTTTTAAGTTATCATCGCTTCCAAATTTTCAGTTCTAATAGATGATTTTACTACCCCAATTACAGTGTGAGGAGCACTTTTTCCGCCCAAATTAAGTATGAGATGAGAGTTTTCTCTTTGGTGCGTGATATTTTCTTCAATCCTCATCATATCAAAAATTCCTCACATGGTATTGGAGTACATTCATATGTGACTAAGATGCAACAAGGTGCGGTTATGTTCGCAATAAAGTGAAAGGATAGGAGCTTCTGCAGCAGACTCTGTCGTTCTGAGTGAGGCCTCAAAACTAAAAGTCAATAGTGAATACCAAAAAACTAAAACTATTCAAATAATTCAATCTATTAGCTTTAATATAATATGTAGTTTGACCCTATACAAAAAAATAGCAGTGCGACAATGTCATTTTTCCGCGGACACCTCATTTTCCTCTACCGAGACTTGAAAGATTTACAACTAGAAAGCTAAGAAAATGGACAGATGGGTTGAGCAATACTACCACCAACACTTTCAACAAGGCCATTGAAAGCCTCTTCTCTGCCTGTTATGCTTCTTGAAGAAGATAACAAAGGCAAATATGAAACCTATGCATTGGACAGGCTCAGGGATTGCAAAATGTTTCAGATTCCATCCAACGACATTACATGGACAAAGGAGTTTTACCCATTCACTTACAAAACCCTCTATACTAGCAATGAAAGGAGAGAGAAGTACCTCAGGATATAGGTAATTTAGTGGTATCAACTGAGTTCCTCCTTTTCTTTCGCCTTTTCTCTTTCCCTGCCTCTATCTAACCCTATCCTCTTTATGTTCTCTTTCACTACATCCACATATCTCCTCTTTGGTCTTCCTCTAGGCAGTTCGACGCTAACCATATTCAGTATCTGTCCTCTGCACATGTCCAAACCATCTCAGTGTGGCCTCTCTGCTCTGACTTTATCTCCAAAACATCTAACTTGCGCTGACCCTCTGATGTACTCATCCGTTATCCTATCCAGCCTCGTCATTCCTGCAGAGAACCTCGGCATTTTAACCTCTGCCACCTCCAGCACTGCCTTCTGTCTTTGACTCAGTGCCACTGTCTCTAAACCAACCCACATCGCTTGTTTCACCACCGTCTTGTACACCTTCCCCTTCATTCTTGCTGATACCCTCTGATACCCTTTTATCACACATCACACCTGACACTTTTCTCCACCCGTTCCAACCTGCTTGCTCACGTTTCTTTACCTCCTTTCCACACACTCCATTGCTCTGCACTGTTGACCCTAAGTACTCAAAATCCTGCACCTTTTTACGTCGGATTCCTGTAACCTCACCATTCCACTTGAGTCGCTCTTATTCGCACACATGTATTCTGTCTTGCTGTGGCTAACATTCATTCCTCTCCTTTCCAGGGCATACCTCTTATCTCTCTAGATTTTCTTCCAGCTGCTCTCACCACAGATTACAATGTCATCTGCAAACATCATAGTCCATGGAGATTCCTGTCTAACCTTATCTGCCAGCCTGTCCATCACCATAGTGAACAAGAAGGGGCTCAAAGCTGATCCTTCATGTAGTCCCACCTCCACCTTGAACTCCTCTGTTACAAAGACAGCACATCTCACCACTGTCTTACAGCTCTCATGTATGTCCTGCATCTTTTTAACATACTTACCTGCCACCCCAGACTTTCTCATATAATACCACATTTCCTCTCTCGCCACCCTGTCAAACGCTTTGTCAAGGGCTACAAAGACACAACGCAGCTCCGTCTGACCTCTGT